>NW_011888905.1:64566-69899 GCF_000151845.1 Pteropus vampyrus | reverse complement strand
GGTCTATGCTTCACCTGTGTTTTCAGTTTAAAATCTGTACGGGTCTCACACACGTTTAAAATTCTGATTATGTGATTCACTTCGAAAAAGAACTGGATGCCAAAGAAATGGGAGTTTACTCCAGGTGAGGTGAGCGCAGACGGTGGGAAACGAGATGCGGAGAACTAGAGCGGACGGCGGTAGGCGACGACGTGCCGAATGCTAGAGCGGCAGGGGATGGGTGGTGGGGATGGGGAGGGGAACGAGACATGGAACCCTAGAGCGACAGGCGACGGGAAACGAGATGCGGAGTCCTAGAACGGCCTGACATGGGAAACGAGACGCGGAATCCTAGAGCGACCGGCAATAGGAAACGCGAAACGTTAGAAGGAACGACAGTGGGAGACGAGGCGCGGAGTCCTAGAGCGGCCGGAGTAGGGGGAATGAGACGCAAAACGCTACAGCGGCCGGCGATGGGAAACGAGATGCCGAGTCCTAGAACGGCCTGACATAGGAAACGAGACGCGGACTCCTAGAGCGACCGGCGACGAGAAACTCGAAACGTTAGAGGGAACGGCAGTGGGAGACGAGGCACGGAGTCCTAGAGCGGCCGGGGTAGGGAGAATGAGACGCAAAACGCTAGAGCGACCGGCGATGGAAAACGAGACGCGAAACGTCAGAGGCAACGCCAGTGGGAAACGAGACGCGGAATCCTAGAACGGCCGCTGGAAAACGAGATGTGGAATCCTAGAGCGGCCGGCGATAGGACACGAGATGCGGAATGCTAGAGCGGGCAACGATGGTAAACGAGACTTGGAGCGCTAGAGCGGCCGGGGTAGGGGGAACGAGAAGTGGAACCCTAGAGAGACCAGCAATGGGAAACAAGATAAAAAAGTCCTTGAACGGCCGGACGTGGGATGAGGCGCGGAATGCTAAAGGAAACGCGGCCAGACCCTAAAGCAATCGGTCGTAGAAAAAGATATGTAGTCCTAGAGCGGCGTGCGGTAGGAAACGAGAGGCAAAACGCTAGAAGAAATGGCGGTGGGACACGAAATAGCGAAGTCCTAGAGTGGCCGGACGTGGGACAGGAGACGCAAAGCCCTAGAGCGGCCGGCGGTGGAAGAGATGTGGAGTCCTAGAGCGGTCGCGGCGCGGGGCGGCGGGGGAGCGAGAGACGAGAAATGGAACCCTAGAGCGACCGGCGGTGGGCGAGATGTGGAGTCCTAGAGCGGTCGCGGCGGGGGGAGGGGAGAGAGACGAGAAATGGAACCCTAGAGCGACCGGCGGTGGGAAACGAGGTGCGGAGGCCTAGAGCGGCCGGACTTGGAAACGAGATGCGCAACCCTAGAGCAGCCGGAAGTACCTTGCTCGGCCGCGGGTTGTTTGGATGTGTTCGCCACCACCGTGGGCCATTGTTCAATTCTGCGCGCAGGTTCCGACTGTGTTTGAGTCCATCTTCTCCTTCCTCGCCTTTTCCAGGCTCGTGAGTCGGCCTCTGGAACCCAGAATAGGGTGGGTGTGTGAGAAAGGGCCTCGGGAGATTGGGGCAGAGAGGGGAGGGTCTCGGCCCCGCGCCCCTAGACCAGGGTAGGCGTCCCGGCTGTGAGAGAATTGCTAGGGTGTGGGGGCACCTTGGTAAGTAACATGCATTAGGATTAGGACTCGGGGTAGGAAACGCCTGGTGTCTGGGGAAATGTTTTCGCTGTCGAGGATGTTTTGAAATTGAAATTTCTCACCGTTTGGTTCTAAAAGCAAGTTAAGGGGTGTGGAGTGGGCCGGTTTTAAGTGTAGAACGTGACGGTTTCCGATCCCTTTCCCTTAATTTATTGACTCTCAAATGTTGCAGTGTATTCACATCGCTGGGGAGCCTGTTAAAGATGCATATTCTGTGGCTCTCTATCCTTTCTTTCCTCCTCTCCAACCCCCAGATTCCGATCTCTTGACGTTGGCCACGGGTCCGGTCAAGCTAGAATTCAGCTGCTGGCACTTCTTGACACTTTGGAGACACACAGGCCTGGTGTACATGCACTGCCTGGGTGTAAGCAGAGGGCTTCTCTCGGCGATCTGTGGATTCTTGGGCCCGTCGTCTCACCCACACGCGAATGGATCTTAGATCTTCCCTTCACCTTCATTTTTTTATCTAATGAAATAATGATCGTAATCAAATCTCCGAGGGTGATTCTGAGGATTAAATGTGGTCTTGGATCTGAAAGCATGCTATAGACTGTGTGAGTGTTCACTGTTGTTCTTGGGAAGCTCAGTACAGCTTTAGTACAGCTGAAAGCTTCAAATGGAAAATAAATAAAGCTGTTTCACGTTTGTATTCTGCTTGATTCAGACTGTTCAATAAACCAGTAAAACATCTGCTCTTCTCACCTAACCCTCCTAACAGCTTGGCAGGGTGCATGTCAACTACCATTTAACAGGTAAAACAGCTTCAGAGAATGTGTATCTATTGATGAGGACCAAATTACCTCCAAATTTAGGTAATTTATTTTCCACTACCTTTTCTATGGGTTTTAAACGAATGTTTCTGGCCTGAAATCTCTTAGGTTGCAGCCAAGGTGTTGGTCGAGGGAGCTGTCATTTGAAGGCTTGACTGGGGCTGGAGTATCCATTTAATATGGTTCACTCATGTGGTTCCCCCCAAGGCTGGCTTCTCAGCAGACTTGTGGAGTGTCCTCAGGCATGGTGGCTGTCTTCCTCAGGAGAGAGAGAGAGGAAGAAACTATTCTCATGACTTGGCCTTGTAAATTGCATAGCATCACTATTGCCACATTTCCTTTGTCAGAAACCAGTCACATAGTCCATGTATATTTAAGAGGAGGGGCATTAGAGTCCATCTTCTGAAAGAGGGAACGTGGAAGACTGCAGGTTCATTTTATTATTGAGTTGTAATTGACATACTACATTAGTTTCAGGTATGCAACATGATTCGATATTTGTGTAGATTGAAAAATGATCAGTAAGTCTAGTTGACATCTGTCACCATATGTAGTTACAGAATTTTTCTTCTGGTGAGGCCTTTTAAGATCTCAGCAACTTTTAAATATGTAATACAGTATTAACTATAGTCACCATGCGGGCATGTAAATGCTTTGGATTCTAGCAGTACATGTCCAGGAATCTTGATTTAATGCAAAATAGTAAGTTGGATTAATCAATTTCTAGGCTCACGCATTTAATAGGAACTCTGCTAGCTGCTGTGGAGACACTGGTGAGCTGGTCGTTTACCCACTGTGTCCCAGCCCCAAACCAGCGCCACTGTACCTTCTGCTATAAGCAGTCTGGAAGGCTACAGATTCTATTTCCCAGAACTGCTGGGAGAACAGAGGAGAGAAAACGATTAAAGTTTTAATGTATTAATACTCAAAACTTTAGTTATTTTCTGACAGCTTAGAAATAATGCAGTGTGTTATCTGTTTAAGAATTCACAAGCCGGAAAAGGAATAAAATCAATAATAAAAATTCAAAAAAATTCACATAAAGGACTAAATGGCATGGTTTATTGTGTTTATACAAATAACTGAGATTAGGAGTGTTTAGGTTTCTTTTTTTCATAGACCCTTGAAAATCTTAAAGTACTTTAGAAATTGCAATAAAAAGGATTTGGAAAGGTGTACAGTAGATTTATTCTTTTGGATGTGACCCAATTCCTAATAAAATACACAGAACAGGTAGGCATATGTCATAGTGTTCAGCCATTAATTGGGAAAAGACACTAGGAACTCTTGCTGTTTTCAAAATCCATGGTCTTAGATTGACGATATAAATACAGAGGGATTGCCAAGGCCAGAAACAAAGTGAGAAAAGTGAGTAGGTGCAGAATTGAAAATATATTTTTGCAATAAAAGCGTTATGTCAACAAAAAAGTTCACAGGAAAAGTAGTCATCCCAAAATGTTTCTGTAGTAGCAACTCCATTTGAAAGTATACAAAGCTGATGGGGAAAAAAGTTTCATCAGTTGAATTCTTCAGACCTTATTTTGGCATATTAGGAAAAATAAGACAATAAAAAGGATTAGAGAAAAGTTGATAAATTGAGTTTACTTAGTGGATAAAGTTCTCATGAATAATTGAGCTGGGACCACACTCATGATTTGGGATGTTACAAGGTAAGAGCAAGACTGCCAGTTACAGGACTCGTTTTAAAGATGGTCTTTGTTATTAAACAGTTGTCATTCCAACATAAGGACCACTTTTACACAGCACTTGTTCGTATAAGCAGATCCTCACAACCCTGTGAGGTAAGTTGTCACTCCTATTTTTTTTCCTCTAAAAGAGAAGGCAGAGAAACAATCTCTTTTGCAGGCTCATATGCATCTTTACCAAAGTTAAGAACACATCTAGGATGTTACTCATGAAAAGCTCTTTTCGTTATAACTACTACTTCTACCCACGTAGAAAAATTACCCTATAAATCAGCTGCCTGTTCACACAAGCAGAAGAAAAGGAAATGGATTCTGCGTTGCTGCAGTTGAGAAAAGAAGTAGAATGGCTGACAACTAAAATTCTTAAAAACATTTAAAAAGCATGAAAAGTGGCAATTTGTTCCACTTTATGTACTGCCTTATATGTCAAGCAGCTTATTTTACTGGATCTAATTTCACCTGAAAAAATATATTTTTGGCTATTCTTTTAGGCTATTTAAGTCTAAAAATGAACCCATTTAATAATTCACTTACTGATAAACACACCTTTGTTTTATACATGTGTCATATCTACAAGACTATCAGCAAATTAATTTTATTTGAAATTACGTAATACTGACAGTTTCTTAGATATATTTTTACCGTAAACTGAGTGGCTCCCTGGTGCTCACTGCATAAAATTTAAACTTGCTGTGGCATTGAAGCCTTCTGCAATGTACCTACCTCTTCAAACTTGTCTTATTTACTAAATTTGATGAACTCTTTTAGTCTTGTCAACTGACACCTCACCTTGTCCATGTGGTAGCAGCACATGACCAGAAGTGACCTTCCCCTCTGAACTGCCTTCAGTTTACCACTTATGAGTTGTTTATCACGGCACGGCGTTATTTTCTGTCCAGGTCTCACCAACGTAATTGTACTTGAGCCTCAGCTCAAGAGTGCATGTGCGTGTGTGTACTTTATCCCTTACACTGTCAAGAACATAGATACTCAAAAGTATTCTGTCCTGTACAGAGAAATCTTGGGCTCAAAAGAGCAGAAAAGAGTAAAAGGAAGCACAGTGGTCTTTTGTTAATTTTAGTAAGTTACATATGTATAAATAATCCTTTCTGGTTTGCAAAAGGCTTTCATATGTCTCTTCACATAATACAAGAAACAAACTCCAAAGAAAAATGAACAGTGTTTAAAATTAGGGCCATTAGCA
>NW_011888905.1:59668-63276 GCF_000151845.1 Pteropus vampyrus | reverse complement strand
CTGGTTTGCAAAAGGCTTTCATATGTCTCTTCACATAATACAAGAAACAAACTCCAAAGAAAAATGAACAGTGTTTAAAATTAGGGCCATTAGCAAATATTTCTGAAAAATAAAGAGGAAATGACTGATTTGTGGAGGTAACAAAACTGAGGTTAATTTAAAAGGAAATGCTAAAATGCTAGGGAAGAGTTAAGTGGAGAAAGACTATAGAAATGTGAAAAGCTAAAGTTTTAAGTCAGACTGTAATGGAGGGTAGTGAAGGCAATGAAAGATGCAGGGAAGGCCCTGTGGTCTTAAAGCCCCTTGGCCTGTGGTACTTCAGAGCAGAAATCCAGAAGGGTGCCAGGGGCAGATAAGAACAACACGTGGTCAGGGGTTTCATCAGAAGCAGAATCCACTCTTGGCACAGCAGGGTAAAGATAGGAGCAAGTGTTAGGCACTCAGGCCTCTAGGAAGAAGATAGTCTAAAGAACTGAGTAGAAGGTGATTTGGGTTCAGGAGATACCACAAAATCCTTATTATAACTCACAGCGTAGCCTTGATTATTTACGTTGATACTGTGGATGTTGTGGAGCTGTTTTTTTGAATAGTTGGGATTTTCACTGTGCTTCTCTACCCCAATGGGTTCCTGTCCTCATTGGTTGCCTCTGACCCCATCTTCCTATCACAGGGCAGTGTTGAGAACAAGAATGATACTTGTTATAGATATCTGGTTTGACTCCTCTGACCTGGAGGAAGTTTAAGTTTAGCTAGCATAAGCCTGGATACACTGTTGGCTCAGTTGGAAAAGAGGGATACAGATGGTGTCTTGGCACTTGGTGAGGCCCAAGATAACTAAAAAGTGAGAAACAAGCTATTGAACATCATAGAATTTACATCAAAATCCATAATCATTTTTATCTGACGTGAAAATTTGACATTTTTTTTTTTACCTGAATGTGAATAATTTCCCCCTCAAGAGTAGCAAAATTAATGGGAACAAATGTAATTCATGTTGATTAAAGAACCGAGCTGTATGGATGGAGTAGTCTCAAAACGTCTTAATGATAAAGAAGCTGTTTAAGGCATTCTTACTGTAAGTGACAAAAATGCTGGTGAGGAAATAAGGGTTCTTCCACCCCGACTCTGCCAGTCCTATGTACTTGGCAAAAAATACATTAGACTGACCCAGAATCTAGACTTCAAAAAATAAACACAAACAAAAATGGCCTCAGTTAGAAATTCCTCAGAAATCTAGATACCAGATTTTCAGAGACAGGAAGGTCGACGCACCAGTACATTTAATAAATGTTTGTAGCACCTGCATGTGAGGCACAATGTGGGGTAAGATGTCACTGATCCACTCACTGGTGACGGATTCTGTAGGCCAGAGCAGTCGGAGCGGCAGGCCCCAAGCCAGAGCCACTGACCCAGGACATATCATTAAGTGACTGCTAAGGGGCATGAGCCAGTCTGGAAGCCCTTGAAGTCCAACAGCTGAGAGCAAACCATTTCGGGTCCTACTTCCCACAGAGAACTCTCCACAGCCTCCTTTCAAACAATTTTCCCAGCCACCTTCTCAAATGTAGAAGACAATGCACCTCAGCCACACTCAGTGCTTTCTCATGTGCCTGTTGCCATGCGGTGGTCAGAATGGCCCCGGCCCACAATTCCTGCACTCAGGAAGGCCTCCCGGGCGGTGTCAGCTCAGTGAAGAATGAGCACCAACGCTGGCATGTAAGACCTGCGTCACCGGGACAGAATTTTTTTCCCACCGTGGCTTCTCTGATGCTGAACAAGGTATGAAGTTCGGGCGAAGCCTTTTCCACACGCGTCACACTGATAGGGTTTCTCGCCTGTGTGGATTTTCTGATGTTCGATAAGGCTCCTGCTCCTAGTGAAACTCCTCTCACACTCATCACATGTGTAAGACACGAGGGCCTCAACACTCCCCTCGGACCTCTCCACCCTCCCCGGATCCTCCCAAGTCCCTCCACGTTCCGGATCCTGAACATCCTTATCACCGTGGACCCTCCGATGTCTCAGGAGATGCGAATTCCGCCTAAAGGCCTTGCCGCATGTGTTGCACTGATATGGCTTCTCCCCCGTGTGGATTCTGTGATGTTCGAGGAGGCTGCAGCTCTGGCTGAAGGCCTTCCCGCAGTCCTCACACTCGTAGGGCTTCTCCCCAGTGTGAGTTCTCTGGTGCTTGATGAGGTCTGAGCTGTGACCGAAGGCCTTGCCACATTCGTCACACTCATAGGGTTTCTCACCAGTGTGGACTCTCTGATGAATGATGAGGGCAGAGCTCCCGATGAAGGACTTGCCGCACTCCTCACATTCGTAGGGTTTCTCGCCCGTGTGGATTCTCCTGTGCTTAGTCAGGCCTGAGCTCTGAGCAAAACTCTTTCCACATTCGTGGCAAACGTGCCGCCTCTTCCCGGTGGTGATTTTCTGCTTCCTTTGTAAGCTGCCCTCCCGCTCTCCAGCTTCTGCACAGGTGCGTAGCTGGGTGATGGCTTCGCCCAGGTGGCACGGTGTCTGCCCGGGCTCCTGTTCTGGGTGCTCCTCACCTAGAGGCAAGTCCCTGATCTTAGTCTGCATTTCGCCACCTGAAATGACAAATGGCCAGCGCCGGTCAATTATGCCCTGCCACGGAGGAGAGTGGTCTGAGGCGTCCCGGGACGCAAGATTTACAGAGGGTGATGAGGGTTTAGGCACGAGAGTAAAGACACGAAAAGGAGGGAGAATAAGGGTGCCGGCAGGAGGAAGGGTACAAACGAGAATGTACAAAGAGGTGCCCGCCAAGGCTGGGCCCAGAAAGGAGGAAATGGGTGTCTGCTAACAGAGAACTCCCTCAGTTTTGAGAGAAGGAAGGGGAACTTCAGGTTCTATGAGAGGCGAACTCTCACAGAGTTCAGGCTAGAACCTCTGCTGAGAAACAAAATTGACATTCACTGGCGTGTCCCAGTGCGTGTGTGTCGGGAATCGCCCTCACGTCACAGCACAGGGGACGCTGGGAGCGGGGACCGGTTTCCCACTGAGTGGTGTCCCCCTGCTCTAGTTACCAGCCACGGGCTTAGCAGGTCGCACTCTCCTCGCTGCAGCAGCCCGACAACCTCTGCAATGCCCTGGCTGGCTTTGCCGATTCGGCCTTGTTTTCTTCACGCCATTTAGCAATGTCTGAAATTGTATTGTTGACCTATCTGCTGTCCTCCCCGACAGAACGTAAGGTCCATCACAGCGAGAAAAACATCTCACCGACAAATCTGTCCCCGGTGTCTACCGTGCGGGCCACCACATAGGGGGCTCCATTCGCTCGTGTTAAACGGATGGAGGGCGCTGTCTTGTTGGAAAATCAATTCTTTCCAAATGCAAATGTCAATAAAGTCTGACTTACTGAGTCCAGGTCGGGATAGGAAAGCTGTGCCCACTGTGTGAAACTTCCCTTTTAGTCTCAGTGTCACAGGGAAGAAGATCTGTGACGGGGACCCTGACGTGAAACTCGATCGAGGCGACAGAATTCATACCGCTCGGGAGTTAATCCTCACCTCCGTCGGCGGAGGGCTGGGGTCCCACAGATTCACGCTCGAGCAGCGCCTTCACCGGCTGGAACTGGGGACTTCGGG
>NW_011888905.1:55548-57329 GCF_000151845.1 Pteropus vampyrus | reverse complement strand
GGGGGCGCAGCTGCACGGGTGTCTCCCTCGGCGGTGCCTGGGCAGCTTCCTGCTCCGCGGCCCGCCCTGAACCCTGAAGGAAGTGCCGGTCAAGACGGAACGCCTTCCCGACGCCGAAGGAAAACTGAGGCTGCGGCTCTGCAAGCGCCGGTGCTCGTCGCCACCGCCTCCTGGGCGCTCTAGGCAGCGCGTCTCGGTGGTCGTCCCAGAGTTTACCCGTCCGGAACCGCGTCCTCGTCTCCAGCGAGGCCGTCAGAGAAGAGAGAATGAAAGTCTCTGTGTAAGAAATCCTCTCTGAGGTCCCAACGCTCTGATGTAAGCTTGACTGAAAAGCTGGCATAAAATTGACATATCCAGAAGAAAGCAGAGTTTCCTGAGAGCCCTTAGAGCTCCAGCTGGATGGCCTTCCGTTTCTCTGGAAACATCAAAGAAGCCGAGCACACCACCATGCACTTCCTTGGAGGAGTAGTGGCCGCCCCTAGTCCTTGCCCCCTCCAGCTGCCATTCTCTTTCCTCCCCATCAAGGCCGAACTACTTGAAAGGAAGCACTCCTGCTCTGACCCTAGTCCTCACCTTCCACTCATTCTTAACACACTGTAGGCAGCAAAATGTCAACAAAGTCATTGAGATTGCTCAAGTAGGTAAATATACTTAACATATTGGGAGCCTGGTTTCTCATGTCAAAGGAGTTACAAACATGGAAAAAAGAAAGGCCAAGATGAGTCCTGTAGTATTATATTGGAATCGAGGGTGTCAGAGTGAACTCAAGGTCACAATATCCATAGTTACTTGTAGAAATATAGATGTAGGTATGTAGGTGTATAGATGTATAAATACTTGATAAGTGGTGCAGCAATATTTTGATATCCAAATGGGAAAAAACTGACACAAGCACAAAAATTAATTCCTGGAGTTTAAACACTTAAGTCAACAAGCAAAACTTTCATATTTTTAGAAGAAAATCAGGAGCGTTTCTTTACACTCTTGAGTAAAGCAAGATTTCTTTAAAAATATACAAACTACACAAAAAGAGAAGGAAATATAGTAAATTTGGCAACATTAAAATTTAAAACGATATCAAAAGGTACCAGAAACAAGTGGAAACAATAAAAAACTGACAGAAGCTATTTGCAACCCATATAATCAACAAGGACCAATACCAAGAATATATAATGAGCTTTTACAAATAAAAAAAACAACAAACAAAAATTGACAAGGCATATGCACAGGCAATTTATAGATAAGGAATCTGGAATGGCAGAACTCCAATTAAGCAAATTGTAATTCCCTCAAAAATTTTTTCATTCTTCCCCTTAGAAGACCTGTATTACAAAAAATAATATTTTGAATAATAAATCTATTTCATTAATAAAAAGTGTGGAAATGTTTTTTCTGTTATAGATGTACATAAAATCCTCAATTTTGCCTCTTAGCCCTCGAAATATAAAATATTTACTATTTGCATTTTATAGAAAACGTTTGCTGACTCCTATTTTAGGTCATAGCTTTCCTAAAGAACAAAAATATATTCTAAAATTTATTTTCCCATATGTTATCTGAAAGATATTCCATCAATCAATATTTGAAATTCCCATCAGATGCTAACTGAATTAATTTTATAGTTATCTCATGTAAAATTTAGATTAATTGGCCTACCAGTTTATAACTCCAAAAGAAAAAAAAATTACATAAAATATGACATTTTTAGAGAATTTTAGTTCTTACTTTATTCATTGCGATATTTTCACTATACATGTGACCATTCACTTATAATACTCCTA
>NW_011888905.1:53840-54238 GCF_000151845.1 Pteropus vampyrus | reverse complement strand
ACATAAAATATGACATTTTTAGAGAATTTTAGTTCTTACTTTATTCATTGCGATATTTTCACTATACATGTGACCATTCACTTATAATACTCCTACTTGCCAGTTCCTAACTTAGCATAGTTTATGGCAAGGTACATGCCAGTCCTCATCTTTCAATCACTTTACTAAAATTCTACTTACATCAAATGATCTAATTAATTTGGTCCTATTCCATTTAATTTCCCCATTTCATCGTTTAGAGTCCTAGCATCAGAAAAAAAAAAAATCTTAAATTCTGACTTAGCTTTTCTGTCACTTTCCAAGCGTGTCAACTATCTGAGCAGGTCAAATTAACTATGGAGAATCCAGATGACGGTAATTCCTGTGTACATGTTCAGATTGGGGGAAATGATCTTGTA
>NW_011888905.1:49316-52555 GCF_000151845.1 Pteropus vampyrus | reverse complement strand
CGTGTCAACTATCTGAGCAGGTCAAATTAACTATGGAGAATCCAGATGACGGTAATTCCTGTGTACATGTTCAGATTGGGGGAAATGATCTTGTATGAAATATCTGCCATTTCAGAGAATGAACAAAGTCAGTGCAGAAAAACTCCCCAAACAGCAAAGTTTCTGAAATTCACTGGATATGAAGACATCTAGAAGGCTGAGTTGGATGCTTCCGTTTCTGAGGTAGAAGAGTGTCTGAATTTAAGAATGAGAAATCATCACTCTGGCTCTCAGCTGGCAGGAGGAGCTGAGCCCAAACTTTTATTCCAACAGTTCTGGTTCTTGCTTCCAGTAGGAACAAGTGGGGTTGGGAAGTCATTAATAAACGTATTTCCACATTGAAGATGGTGGACAAGATCATTTCTATGGGATAAACGGGAGGGGCATGGGAGATAGGAGCCCTCCAACAACCCGTAAAGTTAAGGAGGGAGGAAGTGAGAATGGGAGGAGCGAAGGCTAAGTTACCAAGATAGTTAAAGGCAAATATCCAGGTAGAGAGGAGCGTTTGACAGCAGAGGGATTCATTGGCGCGAATTCTTTTTATGTTCCCTCGGGGCTCGCGTCGGGAAATGTAAATCCTAACACAGGCGCAGCCAGGTCCCTAGACCCGCTCGAGACAAAGAGCGTCCAAAACCCCAGGGCGGCCTCGCGGCCCGCGCGCGCAGGGGGCGGTGCCTGGCAAACGGCCGGAAGCGGAAGCGCGCGCGGGGCTGCGGCCGGCGCGCTTGCGTGAGCGGGATTCGTCCGCCCGCCGCGCTCTCTGCGGTAACCGCCGGGCGTCTGCCGCCTGGTCGCCTGTGACGGCGCGGCTCATGGCGCCGGTGTCCCGGTCCCGCTGTCCTGAGGACACCCCGGGCTCTCGGATACGGCGACGCAGCTCGTCCAGGAGCGGCCGTTCCCGCTCTCACTCCCGCGGCCGCGAGGGCCTCGGGCCTCCGAGCGGCGGGGCGGGCGTCGGCGGGCCTCACCCCCTCAGTCGCGCCGGGTCTCGAGAGCAGCCCGGGCTCCGCAACTGCGCGTTCGTGTCCAGTTCGAGCTACCGCAGCGGGTACCGCGACCTTCACCACGCTTGTGCGGGACGGGGCCAGCGCGCGGAAGAGCACAGGAGGGAGGAGGAGAGCTACCGGCAGCGGCGGCTGAGAGAGAGAGCGAGGATCGCCGAGCTGGGCGCTCCTGAGGTGTGGGGGCTGTCGCCAAGGTTTCCGGAGCCGGATTCCGACGAGCACACCCCCGTGGAAGGTGAAGAGGTGAAAACTCAGAAGAACAGCAGTTCAGATATCGGCTCCGAAGGAAGAAGGAAAAAGACCAGTCGTTCAAAAAACAGGAAAACAAAGAAAAAATCCAAAAGAAAGTATAGGGACTATTCTGATAATAGTGACACTGATTCAGACTCTGACAGAAATACTAGCTCTGATGACGAGAAAAAGAGAGCAAAAAAAGCCAAGAAGAAAGAGAGGAAAAAGAAACACAGAAGGAAAACCCCCAAGAAAAAGAAGACTAAAAAAGAACCCAGTGACTCAAGCTTTAAGGATTCAGAAGGAGAACTGCCAGAATATGTCTGGGCTGAGCGCTCAAAGACTGCGGGTGCCATGGAGCTGATAGGTCCGGAAGCACCTATGATACCTGCCTCCCAGGACGAGAAACCCTTGAACTACGGCCATGCCCTGCTCCCAGGCGAAGGTGCAGCTATGGCTGAGTATGTAAAAGCTGGAAAGCGGATCCCACGAAGAGGTGAGATTGGGCTGACAAGTGAAGAGATTGCTTCGTTTGAATGCTCGGGTTATGTGATGAGTGGGAGCCGGCATCGCAGAATGGAAGCTGTGCGGCTGCGGAAAGAGAACCAGATCTACAGTGCTGACGAGAAGAGAGCTCTGGCATCCTTCAACCAGGAAGAAAGACGGAGGAGGGAGAGTAAGATTCTAGCCAGTTTCCGAGAGATGGTGCACAGAAAGACCAAAGGGAAAGATGACAAATAAGGACTTTAGTTGTGCTGCAGGACTGACCAACAATGTTCTGTGACCAAGTACTATTATTAAAAGGCTTTATGGTGCTACTGTATCTACTATGTAAGTCCTTCTAGAAAAAGCTGCTTTTTGAGGTCTCGTCAGCAATGTATTTTTATTTTAAAAAGTAATACATGCACATGGTTTTAAAAATATTCAAACATTATCCCTAAAGAACTCCCTTTTTGGTGTCTTCTGTATATGTCCATGAGTTCTGTGTATATACAAGCGTATTTGTTGCAGAGTAAAGGTCGGTGCTATTAACCTGAAGGTACCCCACCACCACCACCACTGTTGCCTTGGCTTCATTGCCTCCTGGAGCAATTAATTTGCCCCAAGGAAAACCAGAAGAATTCCAGAAAGAAAAAAGGATTCAATCGAGTGTATACCTCTAGTTGTATTAAAAAGAGTTAAAATAGCGGATCTATACTGAGTTATGTAACTGAAAAGTCCAGCGGGAGGACAGGCTTCCAGCGTGGCTTTAATAGGACTTTGGCTTCTTTCTTTATGGGTCATTTTTCTCTTCAGGCTAGTTTCCCTCGAATAAGAAAAGGGCTGCCAAAGCTCTTGAGTTTGGTTATATACTTCCCGATGACATTTTTGTCTTGGCATTGCAAACAAGAATCCTGAGGTTCTGCCTAATTGGATTAGCTTAGGTCACATGCCTACCTTCAAAAAAGATGTTGCCAAGGTTTGGTCAGCTTAAGGGCTACATGGGTGAAAGAAAAGGATACCTGAATGAAAGAAACCATACCACACTGTACACATGGATCAATACCTTTTTTCACTTTATACATCTTGAGGTGTCTTATCAATGCATATAACTCTACCTTATTGTTTGTAATGACTTTATAGTGTTCTAGTGTATGGAAGGACCCTATTTTATTGGATGTTTAAGATGTTTTGTTTATTTTATAATTACAGAACGCCGAAGTGAAAAATCTTTGTGGATATATGAATCTATTATCTGTAGCATGTTCATCTAGAAATAGAATGATCACATCAAAAAGAATCTTTTGGGTATCTGAAAGTGGCCACCTAGAAGTGGAATTATTGGATCAAAGGGAATTATTAGGTGCTTTCTATGTGCTAGGTGCTATGGCAGATATATAAACCAAGGAACGACTTGGGCTTGACCCTTGCCATCACCGAATTTTATGTTCTACTGAAGAGACTTTAAAAAGTAACAGGTAAATA
>NW_011888905.1:43256-48311 GCF_000151845.1 Pteropus vampyrus | reverse complement strand
GAGATGAGGCTTGTTTAGGGTGGCGTGGCCATAGACTTGTAATTCTTTTTTGTGTACATGTGAGCTACCCACATTATAACCTTTGCTCATTTTCCTACTGGGTTGTAGATCTGTTTTCTTATTGAGCATAAGAACTTTTCAAATAATAAATAAATTAGCTCTTTCACGTATCTTACAGATGTTTATCCCTCTATTTTTACTTTTGAATTGCTTTTTCTGAGAAACACTTGATCATATTGCCCTTTAAGTCCTAAAAAGATTCCCTAACACCAGTCGTACAATTAAACATCTTTGCCTTCCTTCCTTGGGAGAAAGATGTACCTAAGAAGCTATAATTTATAAGGAAGCCAAGGTGAGATCGGTGGGTCTTTTTTTCAAAAGACAGAATACACACTATGCAACATACTGTAAGTGTAATGCTTACAGCAGAGTTCTCATGACAGCATTGGGTGCTATCGTTATGCTTAACTTGCTTTTTTTAGTGTTGCTGTTAGGAAACTAGCCAGTAAATCTGCCTTAAACGAGATTTGAAAGTTGGAAGTTGTGGATCATTTGTCACAAGAGAGCAAATAATAGGAATTAGAACAACTTTTTTTAAAAGTAGTTTTTCCAGAGTACGTGGTTATAGGTTGTGGAATAGAAGAAGACAGCACATCAAAAATTTTGTGCCACGTTTAGGTTTCCAGAAACCATTAGAATCATTTTATTATTAAACTCTGCTCAAAGAGGAAGTTGAACAGATCAAATAGCTTGTTTTAACCACCAGAGTTACACTGAATTTTAGTCAGTGCCGAGAAACAGCCCAAGAAAGCAAACTAGCGAGGCAACTGCTGATTAATTTACAATTGGCGAATTTTATAAGACATCATTAAGTTTCTCCTTTTATGACTTTATGGAATTATCTAAAATAGCATTTCACAAAATATAAAACTCACCCACTGGCATAAGGGGTCTAATGGGTATTTCATGGTACATTTGTTTTTAAATTCTGTGATGCAAGAGAAGGTATTTCTTACCCATAACTATCAGCAGCTTAGAGAGTGAGAAATTACAGATCTGGCAAAATTGCTGTTTTTTTTTTGTTTTTTTTTTTCCTTAACCTAACAAATTCAGCTGGATTTTTATGAGAATAAAAGGTAAGATTTCACCATCAAGCATGAGGGAGGCTTTTGGTCTGAGATGTATTTATTTTTGCCATGTTAAGGGAGTATCCATTCATTCCTCATTTATTAGGAAATTCCCCATTTAATCAGAAATGCATGTTTAATTTTGTTAAGTGACTTTCTAGCATTTACGGAGATAATGTGATTTTTCTTTCTTAACCAATGAATAGAGCGATTTAAAATTCTAGGTTTTCTAATATCACACTATGGGTTAAGTTTTTTAGATTCATAAATAGGTTTTTGATTGTTTAGAACAATCCCTGGTCACAAAATTTTCTATTTAAAAATTTAGAATAATGTATAAGATCTTGCTATGTGAATGGAAGTGGAGAGAAGAGCAGAAAGCAGCATTACAAAAGGGTTACTAACTTAATATTACTATATGGTAGCATGAGTTGCATTATAATACAGAAAATGAAAACTTCATTTTGAATATCTTATGAATGGACCTAATGGAAACATATCGACCAACAATTTAGTTTTTAAAAAAGGATAATCCTGGAAAATGAAAATCTCAAATTTGAAAATTGATTTGTATTAGTGATGTGTAGTCTGTCCTGGTAAAAATGGTATTTTGACTTATTCTCACCTTATCTACCCCTACCCCTTCCAAAAGATACATACTACTTAAATTAAAATTGGACAACTTGAGTTTTTAAAAAAGCTCTTTGTTAAGCTACATTAAAGGGTTTTGACTTTCATGAGATAGCCAGTGCAATACCAATAATCGAAGCTTTGATAATATGGGTGACATTCAAGACACCAGTCGCTGTAGGGAATTTGAAAGTGAGAATATGTGAATTAAGACATATTTACTTCCTTTTGAAATAAAATTTTATGTTTATCCTTCATAAATTTTTTGGAAAAAGCCCTTCTTTAGAAATAGATGTTTTCCATTGTATATGTTTTCCATTCAAGACAGAATACTAACTTCTAATTATTAAAATATTTGCATTGGCTGGATTTGTTAGAAAATGTTTTAAAGTAATTTTTTTCTTTTGCTTTTAAAAGTAATGTTTCTTTTACTTTTAAAAGATATTTTCAAGCTTCAAACATTCAATAAGAAAAAGATAACTGTGATCATGCAATTCAGTTTTTTCTTCTCTGTTAAGATAATTTCAATACTTGAAATAGTAAATTATATGTCATAAAAATGGTCCGTATGATATTTAATGGTGTTTCAAGACTATCAACTGCTTAAGCCAGTTTGTATAGGTTTTAAAATGGGTTTTAAAATGTAGTTTGAGGCTGGCAAGAGAGAGAATATTTCTGTGTTCTTCTGTAGAGTTTATTTTGGTAAAGTGCAATCCCACGCTTACCCCATCTTCAAAACCTCGCCCCCCCCAACATTCATTGCAAAGTACTGATTATTCTCTCCTGCAGTAACAGACTTAATTTATTACCTTAAACCTTTCAATCCAAATATATGTTCATTGTTCAATTTAATCTTCAGAATACTTTGACCCTCATTTTTGCCACTGCGTTTGAAGATTTTTTAAATTGGGGAGAAATGGTAAAGTATGTGTCTTTGTTGGAGTTATATGAGTGAGCAAAGGGAAATGCCTGCTGTTTGTGATGACAGTAAACTGAGCTGGGTGGTTTTTACATGAATTAAATAAATTTCGGCTTAAAAATGAAAATCCTCCTAAGGTCTCATCCACATGACTGTCCCAGCCGCGGGCCCCAGAACGCGGGGCGGACGCAGGACACCATCGAGCTGCGGTCCTGGTCCTCCGGATTTCCTAGAGCGGAGAGCGCGTGCGCGAGGAGGGAGCGGACCCCGGCGGAGCCCAGAAGGTGCTGGGGAGCGTTTGGCTCCTGCTGTGGGTCCCTAGCGGGCGAGCGGTGACTGCTGCGAGCTGCGGAGGAACTGCGCCCCAGGGCGAGGAAGCATCTCGTCCCCTGTGGGCGCCGAGAAGCCTTTCGCGACAGAGGGCCGCTCAGACTGGGTGTCCGAGGCAGGAGGTATCACTCCTGGGCCTGTGAGCCGGTGGAGCCGGAGCTGTGGATTTCCATCCGTAAAGCGCAATTTTAATACGTATTCAAGGTAAGCCGTAGAAGGTCCTATTTGAGCAGAAACCTGAAGGAGGTGGGTTTTGGCGGCATCAGCTTTCTAGGCAGAGAGAACAAGTGCAAAGGCCCTAAAGCGAGAGCGTGCTGGACATATTCGGGAAACAGCAGGGAGACCAGAGTGTTGGAGCACGGTGAACAAGGTGAAGTGTGTGGAGATCGATCTCGCAGAAATCAGCGGGGAGGAGAGGCTGAAGATAAGTGGGCATTGTATTGTGTAAGGAATTTGGTCATTTCTTGTGAAAGTTTTTTGGAGGATTTTGAGCAGACGAAAAACATCTGATTTATGTTTTAAAGCTTTTATAGCTGGGAACTCATGATGAGAATAGACTGTAGAGGGGCAACTATGAAATCATAGAAATGTCAAAGTTAGGAGACGATTACTAGTAATTCAGATAGGAAATAAGAATATTTTAGACTAGTATTAAGGTAGAAATGGTTAGTGGTGGTCAGATTAGTAATCTACCATGATGGTAGAGCCAACAGGATTTGCTGTTGGATCAGATGTAGGTTTTGAGAGTAAGAGAAAGGGCAATGGTAAATTTAAGGTTTTGGCCTGTGACTATTGAGATATTGGAGGAAAGATCTGAGGTTAGTTTCGGGACCTCAAGTAAGTTACTTAACTCTCTATGTCTCCGTTTCCTTCTCTGTACAGCGACCTTAGTAATAGTATCCTTCTTGATAGGGTTGCACTTATGCATGTAAAGCACATAGAATGGTGATGCCAGCTTGTTTTATTATGCCAAGACATGAAGAGTGAATGGGCATTAATGAGAAGAAAACTGGAACGTTGAAGATGTTCCAGGCAAAGGAGTAAGATGTGGAAGGACCCAGGAACAGGAAAGAGTAATGCAAGTTTGAGGGACTGAAAGTTCATTAGATCATGAGAAAATTTTAAACCATATTAAATATTTTGAACTTGACCCTAACGGTAATGATGAGCCATTAAATGCAATGTTCATAGCAAAAACATAGAAGCAGTTTTATTTATTTTGTATCTTTTCCCCCTCAACATTTTGAGGATTTTCACATCAACAGAACAGTTGAAAGAATAGTGCAATGAATACTATATAACCATAATGTATCAGCACTGGTTAACTTCCTGCTGTTTGGACTCTCTCTCTCCACATTCCCCCACACACAATTTTTCCTCCTGAAACCTTTGAAAATAACTTTTAGCACTGTCTCCTGAGAATGAGGATATTCTATTACATGATCACAAAACTGTTCCCCACCTGAGAAAGTTCTCTGTCGGGATCTACAGACTTCTGTAAAGGGTCAAGTAGGGCATGTTTTCAGCTTTGCAGGTGGGATGCAGGTGGCAGCCAGTCCTACCAGGGTGGTTAGTGCAGAGCAGGTGTGACGAGACCTCAGCCAGGGGTGTAGCCATGACCTGCAAAGCCTTGTACAGAAACAGGCCCTGGGCTCTGTGTGGTCTGCTGGGCCATATCATTCATACTTAGATTTCTGAATGCTTCAAAACGTATTATTTGTATCTTTTTTTTTTTAACTAGAGCCAATTTTACATTGCATTTGCTGTGTTGCTTTCATTTAGAACAGTATCTTCCCCGTACCTTTTTATTTTCATTGATTTGTTTTGAAGAGCTCATGCCTGCTGTACATGAACTGCATTCTGGATTTATCTGGAAGTTTCCTCATTGTTCGATTCACGTTGAACATTTTTAGTAAAAATGCTGCACAGATGGGAAGACACAAGATCAGTTGTTTTACTGCTGCGGCTTCTAGGTTTGGTCACTGGATTAGGTTTGTGATATTTTCATTTTTCCATTTGTAATTAACAAGCAATGTGTATGGATTCATC
>NW_011888905.1:33446-43046 GCF_000151845.1 Pteropus vampyrus | reverse complement strand
AAGGGGTATCGCTATTTTTACTGTTACCATTGCTACTACTGCTGCTTCTGTGGTTCTTGTTCAGGCATTTCCAGGAGCACTCCGAGGACGCGGCCCAAGGAGAGCTCTTCAGAGTGGAGCTGGCTGAGGCCGGGATGGCGACGGCGTGGGGCAGTGCCTCTTCCCTGGCCACCCTGAATCTGAAGAAGGAGGATCGCCACTCTGCCTGGGGACAGGGATTCCAGCTGCAGGGCCTTGGGCAGGAGCCGTGGTGCAAACAGTTCAGGCAGCTGCGCTACGAAGAGACCACGGGGCCCCGCGAGGCGCTGCGCCGGCTCCGGCAGCTCTGCCGGCTGTGGCTGCGGCCTGAGACGCACAGCAAGGAGCAGATCCTGGAGCTGCTGGTGCTGGAGCAGTTCCTGGCCATCCTGCCCACGGAGCTGCGGGCCCGGGTGCAGGGACGGTGTCCAGAGAGTGGGGAGGAGGCGGTGGCGGTGCTGGAGGACGTGAAGAAGGACACTGGAGTCGCAGCACAGCAGGTGGGAGGGTCAGGTGCACTCTGCGGGAACTGAGTGGTGCACAGAGCTCCACCTGGGCCGGGGTGCTCAGCTCTGGGTCCGTCTCCTTTCAGTTTGCTCTTTGTTGCTGTGGGTCTCACCTGCCCTCTGCCAGGAGGCTGCCGAGTGCTCCCTGATTCCTTAGCCTTCTTCCCCCTCCAGGGTTTCTCTTCGCTCTCTTTCCTAATGGGGAAGTGTTTTTATGAACAGCAGTTCTTTCCTAATGGGGAAGTGTTTTTATGAACAGCAGTTTTGTCCTGAGCCCACGTGTACCTACTTGTCCCTAGGATCTAGAGCATGCAGAGAAACAGGATGTGCTTGTGGCGGAAACAGCCCCTCAGGAAGCAGGGTCTGCGCAGCAGGTACCACCCGTGAGTGAGCTGCCAAAGCCTGGCCCGGAGAAGGGTAAGAACGACCCCATGTCTTTCTTCCTGCGAGGGGCCCTGCTCCGTGTCCTGGGCATTTTGTTTTGAGTCAAGTTCACTGAGGTATAGTTTCCATTCTGTGAATTTACTCTTCGTAAGTGTCATGTCAGTGAACTTTCACAAACGGGTGGCAGTCCTTGAATCGCCACCATAATCCACATACCAAAGATTTCTATCACCCCAAACATTTCCCTTGTGCCCCTCCGTATTTTTTTGTTTTTTAAATGCAACTGAAGGCTTTTCTTGTGTGGCACTTGACACCATTATTGCAGGTGAATAGAAAGTGCTGGTTCCTCACTCAAGGGAACAAATTCCAGCCATATGCTTCATTACTCATTTATTCTTACTGCCTCCAAGTTATTATAAATGGCTGCTGTCTTTTATTTCCAAATGTCACCTGGGTTATTTCCTTTGACACTGAAATATCTCCTTTTAATTTCTGTCCCTCTCATTTTTCGTTCTCTCTTTCTAGTCCGATACCAGCCATACTCCCTTTTTTTGTTGTTTTAATGTCTGTCATCTTGGTGCTTCCGTTGAAGTCAAGTTACCGCCTGTTCATTCTCCATCATTTAAACACGCACTCATTAATGTTGCTCTCTCCTTAAAACCCTTCATCTCACATGAGTAATTATTCTTTCAACTTTTTGTTTTGATGTTTGAAAAATTCTATAATAAAAAGTAAAAAATAAAAATAAGGAAAAAAACACCACTTTCAGCGACTCCCAATAACTGTTAACAAAGGCCTCACAGGTCATCTTTTGGCTTCTGCTGACTTTGCAGCCTCATGTCCACTAACATAACCAATTTGTTCTGGTTTGCTTGAGCCTGTTAGCACTGACAGTTCCATGTCTGGGGGGAAACCCCCTATTCCCAGACAAATTGGGACGGTTACCCTTTGTCCCACCTGCTCACCCTGTATTCCCATCATGCCCATCGGCATTCCCTTTTATGTTTGCTCCTTGCGGTCTTTCTCTCTGAGCCTCTCCTGCCTCTTCTATCTGGGATACTTATTCCTCACTCTCCCTGACTCATTCCTACTCATCATGCAGGACCTGGCTTAGATACCACTTTCTCTATCCTTCCCCAAGTCCCCCAAGTCTGGGTCAGGTCTCCTTCTTATGTTCCTAGCTAGGTGTTCTCCTGTCACAGAACCAATCACAGTATACTACAGTTACTGGTTACTTTCTCTTTTTCTGCCAGACAAAAGGGCAGGGCCTTTGTTCTATTTTCTGGGTCCATTACAATCCTTGGCCTAGAGTAAACCTTCAATAAATGTCTATTTGTAGAATGGCTGATTTTGATTCTAAAGCCTTCTTTTATCAATGATCTACTTCCCGGTTTTGGATTCTACTTCAAACCCTTTTTCTAGAGCTTTAAGGTTTAATTTACTTTCCTACGATCACACAGCTAGCCATAGATAAAATTGGCACCATGTCTGCATTTCCTTATTTTCCATTAAAGTGCCATCCCTTTCTTATTGGCCTCAGGGTTCTCAATTGACCTAGCTTTTTAGTTTGGCATGTGACAAACCATTTTCAAGTCTGTAACCGTTCCCTTTAAGACAGTTTGCTAGCTTCTGTGTGTGTATCATGTGATAAAATTCAAACCATGTAAATACGTCACCTCCCACCACAATCCGCCACACTCCCCAAAGGCAGCCAGTGTTAATTTCTTGTGTATCATTCCATACGTATTCTATACGAACACAAGCGTCTACAACATTTCCGCTTTTCATAAATGGGTTAATTTAAAAAGTTTCCTTCTAATTGCAGATTTCTTTCCCCAAGCACCAAAAACCAAGTAATTCGTAACATATATTTCATGTTTCAGGAGAGGAGACAGGGATTGAGAAGGGGAAGCCGGTTGCAGAGACAGACTGCTGCGAAGGAGTGGGATCGTCTGGGAATAGATCTGAGTCCACAGAGGCTCATGATGAGGGCTTGAACTTGGAAAGGCAGCAGGCCAAGGCCGAGGAGAAGACTGACTCCAAATGCTCCAAACGTGGGGAGGGATTCGTCCAGCACTCACACCTGATTAAACATGAAAGTGCACACAAGGGAGAAAAGCTCTGTGAATCCGAAGTGTGTCAGAGCCCCAGTCATACTGGACGCCGCACAGTCCACTCTAGAGACAAGAGTCATCGGTGTCAAGAGTGTGGGAAAGCTTTTCAAAGAAGTTCACACCTTGTCAGACATCAGAAAACCCATCTCGGTGAGAAGCCTTATCAGTGCAAGGAGTGCGAAAAAGTATTTAGCCAGAATGCCGGCCTCTTGGAACATCTCAGAATCCACACTGGAGAGAGGCCTTTTCTATGCATCCACTGCGGAAAGAACTTTAGGCGCAGCTCTCACCTAAATCGACACCAGAGAATTCACAGTCAGGAGGAGCCCTGCCAGTGCGAGGAGTGTGGAAAAACCTTCAGTCAGGCCCTGCTTCTCACCCACCACCAGAGAACCCACAGCCACTCCAGAAGCCACCAGTGTAACGAGTGTGGGAAAGCCTTCACTTTGACCTCAGACCTTATTCGACATCACAGGATTCACACTGGAGAAAAACCCTTCAAATGTGATATATGCCAGAAAGCCTTCCGACTAAACTCACACCTCGCTCAGCATGTGCGAACCCACAACGAAGAAAAACCCTATGAGTGTAAGGAGTGTGGGGAAGCCTTCAGGCAGAGGTCAGGTCTTTTTCAACATCAAAGATATCACCACAAAGACAGACCACCTTGCTGAGCTGCCCATTCTTTGCAGGACATCAGAGAGAGCACATTAACAAGCAAACAGCACTTGAGGAAAAGTCATTCTAGCCAACTCTAGCATCAGAGAATTCTTGGGGGCCAACTGGAGACCATCTATCCCCATTCTCTGTTTTGTTTTTCTTGAAGTCAATTTTGGGCCACAATAATTTGACCGTTGATGACACTGTGGGTTTTTTACCATAAGGTTTCTCAGAGCCTTTAACATGGTGAACACAATGATGCATCTCCAGGTGGCAGAGCCTCATGATTGAGTGAGGGCACTGAAGTCAGCAGTGAATTAAGTGTCCATAGATTTACAAGCTTAAGCAAAACAAGAGCAGTTTGATATTTTTGTTTATGCTACGGCAACGGATGCCTACAAAATAAAACTAATTGGTGTTTGAAAGCATGCCACATTCAGAGGTGTCTCCCAGTGTGGGTCGATGGTGACCATTTCCCCACACTGGCTTTACCAACTCCCACCCTCCCCCAACCACAACCAGCAGAAGCATTTGGGAGGCAAAGATAATCCAGTTTTACATTTCCCACCCCCTTCCCTGCCACGGTACCTCATTGATTCGAGGTAGAAATTAAGGTTTCATTTAGACTAGAGAAGAGATTCATAAGTCATTTGAATGAACCATGCTGAATTAACCCAAGTAGCAGCTGTCTTAGGTGACAACTCCAGTACCGGTAGAGTGACTGCTGCATAGACACGATTCAGTAAATGGGGAAAGGAATTGGACTTTTTAAATTTGATACTGGTGATACGATTTAAAAAATGTTGCTGGTTCTAAAATTCTTGGAAAGTCAAACAATCAAGTCAACTTGGAGATCATGATCTTTGTATTATGAATACCAAAGGTCACCGTAATGATGAAGAGCAGTAAGCTTAGGGGAGGCCACTTCCAAACCTGTCACCAGGGTGTGGACCACCCCTTGCTGGTTGGTGGTAGCTGCTTAGCATTGTGCTGTCTGGAGAAGGCTTCACAGTTTGTTGTGGGAGCGGGAAGATGGTGAACCAGCATGGATTTGCTAAGGATTTGATTCAGCTGCATATGGTTTAAAAACAAAAAGAGCAGGAGTGACTTTATAACAATTTGTTTTTTCTTAAATAGAAAAGGCTAGAGACAAGCAGTCCAAGACTGGCAAGTGCGTCAGTGACATCACTAGGGACCCTGGCCTCTGCTTTTCTGCTCCACCATCCTAGTGCATGCCTTCGGTCCTTAAGGTTACCGTATGATCTTCCATGGCTCCTCAGTCTCCAGCCATCATATGCAAAATGTGGACAAAACACAGAGGGACAAAAGGAAGCTCCTCCCAATTCAGTCAGCTCCCTTGGGGCAGTCTTCCCCAGATGGCTTCAGCACTGTGTCATAGGCCGAAACTCAGGGAAGGGAGGTTGGGAGGTGTGTCTTATTCTGGGTTACCATTTTCTGGAGGAGAACCAGATCTGTATATGAAGCAGCAGTAACTTTAGAAATTAAAGAATTTCATGGAATGTCAGTCATATTCCACTGCTTAGGAAGCCACATAGCTATGTATTTTTTATTCTGCCTCTTTGAGTAAAATTAAGTTGATATCAGGGATTTTCCCCCCACTGTTTTGAGGGCTCTACCAATGTAAGTACCTAAATGCTTAACTCCATGTCATAGTTTAAACCTATCTATTTCTGTTCAGTTTAAGAAGGAAAGAACATAGAATATTTTTATTCTCATTAAAAAGCAATGACAAAAGATTCCAAGCATGAAGAATTACATATTTATGTATATATGTGTGGGTATATATGTGTGCCTGTACATATACACACTCTAAATTCTAATCAGTTGGTATTGATAATTTGTTTTCTCAATTTTTAACATAATTTCCATATTATAATACCTTCATAAATTCTTACTAAATTAACTCGTGCTTATGATAAAAGTTCATATACATTGTAAAATCATTGAAAAATATAAAGAAAAATCATTGTCTCATATTCCAAATATAACCTCTTAATATATTTTAAAATACCGATCTTTTTTATGCATAGAAACACTACTTTTCTCACTGGACTTTAGTTATATCATGAACAGTTTTCATTTGTAACAGGACAATTTCCCTATCTGCCTACTCCATTCTAGTCCAATTCTGCCATAATCCTGAGTGGACAGCCGTGTGATCCTTCTCTGGCCACTGAGGATTGTACCAGGAGGGGCTCCCTAAACCAGACTTAGTCATTGAGATACCCCTAGGAATTTGACACTGTGTTACAGATTCTTGTTGGTCTCTTAGGCGTTTATACCAGGAATAGTACAGAGCTGGAACCATTTTTGTGGTCACATAAAAACTAAATAGAGACAAACCAACCCAGCGATAGGCAAAAGAATGAAACCAACTCCCGAAGCGAGGATCCCATGAAGGCCCAGATTGCCTCAGAAGAAGCACTCAGCCCTCAGCTTCTGTGATCTATATACATACTGGTCCTGGGAGTCCATGGAATAACCTTATGACCTTTAATAAAGGTTTCCTTTATATTAGTTTGGGTGGGTTTCTGAACATTGTCAACAAATAAAAAATTTCCCTGATTACGACACCTTGATCACTAAAAGTCTTCGTGGAAGACAATTTTCAATATAAGTTATACAATATTCGATGGTACACAACTCCATTGTTGGTCATCTAGGTTATCTGTAGTTTTTTCACTGTAAACTATTTCGGTGAACATCCTTGTACATACAATTTAGCTCTGTTATAGAATTATTTTCCTTCATTCAATTCTCCTAACTAGAATCAATGAGACAAAGGGTAGGCATATTTTCTAAGGCTTTTGATGTATTTGCCAGATTGCCCTCCCCAAAGGTTATACTAATCTGTACATCCTATTAGTCTGTGAAAATGCCTATTTTTCTAAACCTGCATCAACTCTGGAAATTCTTTTGAATATTTCACAATCTAGTGCATACAAAATTGGTCTTTTAAAAGGGTTTTTAAAGAACATTTTTATTATCAAAGGTGAATATCCTTTCACATTTGATTGGTCATGTATAATTTCAGTTTTGTGAACAGCCATATTCATCTTTGCTGAATTTTTCCATTAGAGGTTTTACTTTTAAACAGCAGTGCCCTTAAACATGAAACAGGGGAGCTGTATGTGAAAATTTTAAATGTGCATGCCTTCTGACAAATCAATTCCAATGTGCAATTTTTACCCTAGAATTATAAGAGAATGTAAAGCTATTCAGTGGTGTTCTCTGCAGCATCACTTATAAGGAAAAACTGGAACCTAAGTATACATCACGAGATAATAAACCAAATTATGGCACACACGTACAATGGAGTACTATTTCGCTGTTTAAAAGTAAGCTGGTATGATGATTTCTGGAAAAAATTAGGTGCAAAATTATATTATAATCCTATACGTGGTTTAAAATATATACATAGATACTTACTAAACAAACGTTTATTGAGTGCAGCTATGTGGCAGGTGCAGTCCTGGGAAGACCTACACAAAACATTAACAATGGTTAACCCTGGGGAGTGGGACACTTCATTTGTAGTCTATGCAACTCGCGTTTTTCTTGTGCCTAAGTATATTTAAATTTTAAAAAATTGTGCCGCTTGCTGTATTATAATTGTTTATTCATCTGCTCTTTCTCCCGTCCCCCATCTTTCTCCCGCAGCAGGCTATGAGGACCCTAAAGACAGACTCAGTTCTGCCTTTACCGTCCTGTTGGGTTTTTACTGCAACGATTTGCATAAATGAGGGCGGTGCTTGGGTCGTCGGCGAGGCCCGGGCGGGGCTGCGGGTCCGCCCGGCGCACCAGAGAGACGCGGGGCCGTGTCCTAGAAAGGTCGGACGCTGCGCCGCCGCTGCGCGCTGCGGCAGGAGCGACCCCGGCCCCTCGGCGCTCCCGGGGTCCTTCCGCGAGGCCGGCCGCGTCTTTCTCGGGCGCGTTCGCTCTGCTTCTTCACGAAGCCAGCCCGTCTTCGTTGCGCACTGTCGCTCCGCTTTCGGTCCGCCAACCAGCATTAGACGCGCATTTATCGGGTGCCCACTGTGAGTCCAGCGCTGGGTGCTGGGGGCGACCTCAGGAAGGGACTGTCCTGGCCCTCCGCGTCCTGGCCCCCAGCTTCTTTTGTCCCTCCGCGTGACGCCCTCCAGGTGTTGCTTAGATACCAGGTACGAGCCTGCGCTGACCTAGCGGAGCTGGGGCGGAGGCGCTTGGGGTGTAACCTGTAGCGACGGAGAGACACCCCCGCCTCCTTGTGTGGCTTACAGGACAGAACAGTTTTCTGTCTGTAGATTAGGTTTATAATCGCGCTGGCCTTGGGAATTTGCCCTGTTGGAAGGGCGGTCCTAGTCGTAAACGACAAGGTGGATGAACAAAACTTGAGTTGTCAGCATAGCAGTGACATGAGGAATTTGGCAAGACGATGTTTCCTTGAAGGTAGAGACTGTGTCTCGTATTCCAGGGTTAGTGTTATGTCTAGAAAATAATGACGTGCCCACTAAATGATTATTGAGTGACAGACGAAGCGGTAACACCCGAGGAAGATCAGATTCTGTGAGTCTGAATTTAGTTCAAGAAGGAGAGATTGAAACGCGCTCTGCTGGAGGGAGGTGTGTTGAATATGGTCCCAGTTGTGTTGTAGGAAATATTAAACGGTGGTGGGTGGGACGTCGGGAAGGAATGCCACAAAGAACATTATTATAATAGTGTTCGTGGTAAGGGGATGAGAGTAAGGGATGACTGCACGAGGCGTTTTGGAGTCAATTGATGAGGCTCCAAGTGATTGTATATAGGGGTTGGTTTTAAGTCTGAGTAAATGGAAGATGGTGGACATGCCAGTGGAAATGGAGAAATACAGAGTGAGTGCAGCTTTGAGGTGACTCTGATTTCAGTTTGGGATGTGCTGGCGTGCCGGTTGCTGGAAGCATCCTGCCGGCATTTCAAGAGGTGAGTCTGTAATAGAAAGGCAAGTTTGAGCCAGTCAGAGCCTTGAGTATTTTTGGAGAGATATGTTGTAATTGTGATTAGTGAGATCACAAAAGGAGAAAGTAAGGAGTGAAAAAGAATTCGAAGCATGTCTATTGTTTCAGTTATCTACTGTAACATTAAAAAAAAAAATTAAAACACCAAACTTAGTGAAACTACCTCAATTTTTTCCTTAGTATTCTGTAGATTGACTGGGCGGTTCTGCTGCTGGTCTTATCTGGAGTTTCTCTTGTGGTGGTGTTCTGGTAAATCCGATGAGGGCTGGGCCTCCCCCAGCTTGGGTAGGCACCTGGGTTCCCATCCATGTGACCCCTCACTTGGCCACCTTGGGCTCCCCTCACAGCGTGGCAGGCTCACGGCACTGTGCCAAGAGCACTTCCTTTCAGTGTCATTTCTGCCATATGCTGTTGGTCAAAGCAAGTCATAGATCATCACACATTCAAGGGAAAGACTACCTCTTGATGAGAAAAATGGCAAAATCTTACCACAGAAACTATTTGGGGGTGGGAAACTTTGGAAGCAGTCTACCTCACCTACATTTAAGGTGGAATTTTCCGTGGAAATACACAGAAATGGATGACCTTTGAGAGAATATTTTTTCTTTTTGAAGGCAGCCTTCTCCCCAGCTGAAGTGTAAGCTGCGCACGCGTTCTTGTTAATAACCCTTCTTCCCTCATATGGCTCACCTGACATCCCTTACCTCTGGGCTCAGCCCCTTGGGGTTCAAGGTATACTTGTGAATAATTTCATTGATAACATAGGCAAGCATGACTTCCAGAGGGAACAGAAATATAAGTATGTTATATAGAATTGTGAAGCTCTTGTAATTTTTTTGTTAATGATCAATCCCGACGCTTCAGATGTAATTTGGGAAAACATTTCTGAAGCATAGATCCCGGCCAAGTAAACCATTTCCTCCC
>NW_011888905.1:31618-33227 GCF_000151845.1 Pteropus vampyrus | reverse complement strand
GAGGCCGGGGGGCCGCGCGAGGCGCTGCGCCGGCTCCGGCAGCTCTGCCGGCTGTGGCTGCGGCCCGAGACGCACAGCAAGGAGCAGATCGTGGAGCTGCTGGTGCTGGAGCAGTTCCTGGCCGTCCTGCCCGCGGAGCTGCGGGCCCGGGTGCGGGGACGGTGTCCGGAGAGCGGCGAGGAGGCGCTGGCGGCGCTGGAGGACGCGGAGACGGACGCGGACACCCGAGACGCAGCACGGCAGGTGGGGAGAGGGTGCGCGTGGTGCCGCGGGAGGACGATGGGGCCTCTGCCCGTGCAGGCTTTGCTGGCCCGGAGGAGAATGGGGGAGGGGCGCTGTCCCCCCACTCACCGGTGGCGAACGCTCCTCCCGCCGCGCGGGTGCCTGGCGGGGAACGCGCCTCCTCCCGCGCTCTGCGCGCGTTTCTTCTCTCACCATTCGAGAGTTAGCTGCGGAGATCATGGCCCTTCAAACACTCCAGGCTGTATTTCAGTGTCTGTCAGAATACAGTGATTAAATCTAGAGAAATTAAAATTGTTATGATGTTGTCATCCAAAAAGTAATCCTTGTGCAAATTATGCCACATTATCCCAGTACTGTTATTTATAGCGATTTCCTCCGACTCAGTACAGTCCAGCATCACACGCTGCATTTTGTTGCCATGCCTCCTCACTCTCCCGGAATGTGGAAAACTTACTCTTTCTTCGTCATGCCCTTGCAATTTTGAAGAGTATAGGCCGTTGGGTCTGTCTTACATCTTCTCATGATAAGTTCCAGGTTGTGCGTTTGGGTTAGAAAACCAGAAGTGATGATGTGTTCTCGTCGGTGCATTCTGTCAGGCGCCACCAGGTAGTGAGTTGTCTCGTTACTGATGGAGTTAAGCTGGCATGGGTCAGGTTCCTCACTGCAAGGGCGCATCTTCCTCTGTGTAATTCATGAGTAACCTGTGGGATACATCTTGAGGTGGTGTGCTTATCCTGTACCTCACTTAACTTCTACCCACCTATGCATCCGTCTAAGGCTTTTTGTTTTGCTGTGTTTTTCCTGGCAAAGATTCTTTGCTTGTCTCACCGCTCTTCTTTGCCACTGTCCCCTTAGCCCGGCTCTTGTTGCCTAGCGTGTGTTCGTATTTGCCAAGTGAATAAGTGTCTCTGTCTCCTACTCTGTCTCCCTTGATGCTTCTTTAGAGGATTAAATGGGACTTGTCAGTGTGTCCCTGCTGTTAGGTCCAGTTCCCACCAGGATGCCTTTTCAAGGTGAATCTTTTGTCCCTGGGCTTCTGTTTATATTCAGGGACAGGACATGCACCTACTGGTGACAGATTATGAGGGAGCATCTTTGGAGTGTCAGAGCCTCCAGCTCCTGCCTGGGGTGCCCACTCTGAAGTGTGAGCCTCCAGAGCTCCCCCAAGAGAACCTCCAGGAAGTGCATGGTGAGTACTGGGGTGAGTTTAGCAAGGGTCCTGAAAGCAGGCCACTAACTTCTTAGTAAAAGCATCTGTGTCTACATCCTCAAGGTTTGTTTCTTTGTCTAACCCTGTACTAAGCAAACTTTTTTAAAACATTTGAAATTGTAAAATGCTAGAATTCTAAGATCCTATCATCCAACA
>NW_011888905.1:24304-31568 GCF_000151845.1 Pteropus vampyrus | reverse complement strand
TGTACCTCACTTAACTTCTACCCACCTATGCATCCGTCTAAGGCTTTTTGTTTTGCTGTGTTTTTCCTGGCAAAGATTCTTTGCTTGTCTCACCGCTCTTCTTTGCCACTGTCCCCTTAGCCCGGCTCTTGTTGCCTAGCGTGTGTTCGTATTTGCCAAGTGAATAAGTGTCTCTGTCTCCTACTCTGTCTCCCTTGATGCTTCTTTAGAGGATTAAATGGGACTTGTCAGTGTGTCCCTGCTGTTAGGTCCAGTTCCCACCAGGATGCCTTTTCAAGGTGAATCTTTTGTCCCTGGGCTTCTGTTTATATTCAGGGACAGGACATGCACCTACTGGTGACAGATTATGAGGGAGCATCTTTGGAGTGTCAGAGCCTCCAGCTCCTGCCTGGGGTGCCCACTCTGAAGTGTGAGCCTCCAGAGCTCCCCCAAGAGAACCTCCAGGAAGTGCATGGTGAGTACTGGGGTGAGTTTAGCAAGGGTCCTGAAAGCAGGCCACTAACTTCTTAGTAAAAGCATCTGTGTCTACATCCTCAAGGTTTGTTTCTTTGTCTAACCCTGTACTAAGCAAACTTTTTTAAAACATTTGAAATTGTAAAATGCTAGAATTCTAAGATCCTATCATCCAACAACCTCAGTTAATAATTAGGAAAACCAAAACTCAGAGTTTAAATGACTTTCCCAGGGTCAGCAGAGGCAGAGCACCTTCTAGAATTTAAGTCACCTTACCCTCTGACCAAAATTCTCTCTACCACATACCTGTACTCTATACCACTCAGTTTTGTGGGTGGGAGACTAAAGCTTGAAACCTCGAACTCCTGACAGAATGAAAACAGTCATGATGCTCTGTCTTAGGAAGATCTGTATCTTAGTCTATGGCCATGCCACCCTGAAGAAGCCCGATCCCGTCTGATCTCGAAAGCTAAGCAGGGTCAGGCCTGATAAGTACTTGGTACTGTAGGCATAAAAAATAAAAAAAATAAGGGATCGTAAGCTGACCAGGTCCTTGCAATCTGTGAGGTCAACCAAGGGTTGCCTCGCTTAAAAAAAAAAAAAAAAAAAAGATCTGTATCTTAGTTCCTGGACGTTTAACGAATATCAGAAGTCGTGGGGCTGGGTCCCCCAAAAGGGGCATTCCTACAAACTTGTGTCTCACCCAGGACTCTTGTCTCTCGCTTCACAGGGCCTGCTCCCCAGGGACTAGCCCTTCTTTCTCCAGGACAAAAATCTCTGAGACAAAACAGTGGCCCAGGGTTTAAGTCAGCCAGGTCCCAGGTGGCAGAGTACCCTCCTCTGCCGGAGCACCCCTCGTTACCTGAGAGCCTGCCCCATCACAGAAATCTCAGATCACTGTGCCTCGTCCAAGGAGCTCATGGTGATTGCAGGCTGTCGCCTCACTCAACACCCGGGTCCCAGGTGTTGGGAGTGATGGAGTAGGCCCTTGTTTCAGAAGGTGCCTGCACCCGTGAGATGCTTGTGTTCTGACTGGTGTTTGATCCTTGGGGGTTCTCTGGTTTCTCTCCGCAGCCTGAGAACCAAGATTCTTGCTCATGCTGCTCTCTAGTCTCGGCGTCCCGCACATATGGAGTGGGCATTTGATGATAGTCATGGAAATTCCATGTGTCAGGACAAAACCTCACATCGTCACAAAATGAAATCTTGTTCTCGCCCACCCCCCCCCACCCCGCCTCATAAATTTCCTTATCCTTTAGTTAGAAAACACTGAGGTCTCTCGTATAGGTCTTCTGTTCACCAGCTCGATTTCTTACGGCGCGGTCTTCATGAGCCTTCTCCTCCCTCAGGCCTTTCTGCAGCTTCTAATTGACCCTTCATCTTTTCAGATCAGATCCTCCCATTCTCGACACATACTTTACTTTCCTAAAAAGACATGCATCCAAACGTAACTTACCTATACACATTAGTTAATCAACGTAGTTGTCTTACATGTAACAATAGAGAAAGAAAAAAAAAGCAATTTATTTAAAAAGTGGTATGTATTTCAAAATGCAGATGTTTGGACTACAGTAGAAGAAGGAACAAAGTAATTAGATGGTTTCACTGGTGTAAAATTAGTGAGTTTGAATTATGGAGAAATAAGAAAATCAAAAGTCTAGGAAAATGTAAGAGCAGAGGTAGGCGGACAGTCCAATACAACTAGTGTTGAATCTAATAATAAAAGACCAGACAGGAAAAGAGAGAAATAACCTTAACTGAAGTAGGGCCAAGATGGTATTGTGGGCTGAATTGTGTCACCCCAAAAGATATGTCAAAGCCCTAACCCACGTACCTCGAATGCGGTCCGATTTGGAAATGGACCCTGCATAGATGTAATCAAGTCAAGGTCATTTTGGTTTAGGGTGGGCCCTACGTCCAGTGACTGGTGTCCTCACGTGACGGCGATATGGTGACAGTGGCAGAGATTGGAGTGATGCATCTACAAGCCAAGGAACACCAAGCATTGCTGACAACCCCAGAAGCTGGGATAGAGGCAAGGACGGCCCTTCGTCCCTTAGGCCTTCACAGGGACCGTGGGCCTGCCAGAGGGGTGACACCGAGGTGTGCAGTGTGGTATTCAACACCCTTCAGTACTGGACCTCTTGTCCTTCCCACAATGAAAGCTAAGAGGTCATTTTTGCCTTTTTAGGCATCGGTGAAGACTGAGGAAGCAGCAGCCCAGGCCCTTGTCCCTGAGCAGTGGCCACATCTGCGTTTGGCTCAAAGGAACCTCTGCGGGGACTCGGCCTCGGAGAAGGTTACAAGCCTCAGTCAGATGAGTAAGGAGGCCTCATGGTCTGTGCTCACCTTTTCCCACCATTGACCCTCTCTTGACCCTGGTGAGCCCATATTCCCGCAGAGCCTCAGCCTCTCCTCCCCTTCTTCTGGCATCAGCCCTCAGCCTCCTCTCAGTCCCTGTCACTGTGCATCCGTCTCGGTCACACTGTCTTCTTCTGTTGCTAATCACTCAGTTATTGATTCGCGTCATCTTCTCTGATCACCTTCCATATTCCCAGACTCCTTCAGTAACTCCTCCTCTGCTTCCTTTTTTCTTTTGTATCAAGGGCCTCATATGCTTTGTCACTTTCAGACACCGCTTCGTATACGGAAGACCCATGAGTTCCTCTGTGTGGTCCCATCGTCTTTCCTCAGAGGGGATTCTCCTCACTCTGATCGTGCCGCTGTCTGTTTGTAATGTTCTTTCACTGTGCTTCGCCCTGTTCGATCTGCTTCCCAGCTAACTGACCTTTTTTATTGTCCATACTGTGCCACATTTTGTGTGGCTGCTGAGACTGCACCCCGGGACACCTGTTGACTTTCCGTCTGTTTGTTTGTTTGAATCTGGAACATCCTGTCCCTACCCTGCAGATTATCTTTTCTAAATTCTGGTAACAGATGACATTTACATCATTAATGTATTGTTTTAGCTGAAGGGGTTGTAACTAAAGATGGATTGTTTAATACAAAGCAAGAAACATGCGAAGAGATGGACCGAGGTGCCAAGGCCTTGGGAGTCTGCAGCAGGTGAGTGTCCATGGTTCTGAGTGCAACCAATCCTGCAAACGCAAGAAGAAATTTGACTGGAACCAGAAAAAAGCAGTTGTGAAAAACCTGTTTCCCTGGAATAATACAGGAAGAGTGCCACTCTCCTGTCCTCAGAGGAGGCCCCCTGCTAGGAACGCGGGAGGTCATCATGCGAAACCTCAGTTGGTACACAGTTGCCTCCAAGAATCCTGTCCTGACCCAGTCTGCTCTGTCTCGTGTCTTTGTGGAGCCACAGCAGGGACACCAGAGAAGGCAGGGAATTTCGACGAGAGAGTGAGGGCTGCCAGTGAGGGCTGCCTGTGAGGCTGCTGTGACAGTTCAGAAAGACATACTGTCAGCTGGAGAAGGGTTAGGGAGGACAAGGAAGGCGTTTTCAGCCTCCACTAGGAGAGGCCTGAACAAGGATCAAAGAGAAAGTAGCTAATGAAGGAGTGGGCCACTGTGTGGATGTTGAAGACAGCCAGGATGGTCCGTGCTCAAAGCAAATAAACAAGTGTATGTAATTAGAACACTTTTTATTGCTTCACCCCTCATGTCTTCTAAAGCCACGCTATTTACCAATAAGATAGCAAATGAAATGCAGATTTCTACAATTGGAAAAGAAGTTTGTGTAAAATAATACTTTCTGTCATAGTAACTGTAGCTTACTTCCTTGCAAACGCCATGAAAATCAGTCCAAAGGCAGTACGTGTGACTTTCTCTTTTGTTTCTCCCTCAGAAGATGGTAAAACTAGGAGAGGCTAAATCCTTCCACATTTAGAGATTTTGTTACAGGTGAGGGGCCCCAATAAATAACAGCCCCCTTCCTTGTCCAAGTCCAGAACCAACTGATAGAGATATGGGAGTGGGACAGAAGGTTCTGGCAACCTCAGCTTTCCTACTGACAGAAGCTGGACTGAGGAAGCAGCCCGGAGGCAGTGCTGAATGGGCACATCATGGCAGAGGGGCGGGCGACAGCCTCCCGCTGCCTGGACCCGCTTGGTACAACTTGGGGCAAAAAGGAGCATGTTGTGTCTGCCACTTGCTCCCAGAGGACAGCCCATTTTTTTCTCCCACAGTCAGTCAGGTCGTGAGGACTAAGTTGCTGTGAGAAGGGTCCGGGAAGGTTCGGCCTGGCAGAGGCCACCTCACGGGAACATGAGGGGGGAAAGTAAGAAGACTTGGGTATCGGAGGGTTTGTCAGGTTCTGGGGAGTAGGACAGGACTTTTATAGCACGTATTCTTTTTCCTTTCTCAGAGATTGTGAGGTCCCTTGTACTCCTGTCCCTAGTGAAAGAACAGGTGCACATTCGAACACTCTGAAGGACCATCACCCGAGTGACTTGTGGGCCCGGATGCACATCTCATCCTTGGAATATGCAGCAGGAGACATCACCCGAAAAGGGAGAAAAAAAGACAAAGCTCGAGTGAGTGAACTGCTCCAAGGCCTTGCATTTTCTGGGGACTCAGACGTAGAAGACAATGAGCCAGAGACTCAGCCTGCTCCCAAAAGGCCAAAGGCGTCAGTTGTCTCAGAGAAGAAGTGGACCAGGAGAGACATTAAACCCAACTTCCCGAGCTGGTCAGTACTGGATTATGGACTTTTGAATCTCAAGAGTGAAAAGTTGAACCCAGTAGAGCTCTTTGAATTATTTTTTGATGATGAAACATTCAGCTTGATTGTCAATGAAACCAATAATTATGCTTCTCAGAAAAATGTCAACTTGGAAGTCACGGTTCAGGAAATGAGGTGTGTGTTTGGTGTCCTGCTTTTGAGTGGAATCGTGAGGCGTCCCAGAAGGGGAATGTATTGGGAAATCCCTGATGCCGATCAGAACCAGGTTAGAGATGCAATTAGAAGAGACAGATTCGAATCGATTTTCTCATACCTGCATTTTGCTGATAACAGCCACCTAGATCCAAAAGATAAGTTTACAAAATTGAGGCCTCTCATAAAGCAAATGAATAAGAATTTCCTCCTGTATGCTCCCCTGGAAGAATACTATTGTTTTGATAAGACAATGTGTGAATGCTTTGATAGTGACCAGTTCCTGAATGGGAACCCTATTAGAATTGGCTATAAAATCTGGTGTGGTACGACCACACAGGGTTATCTGGTTTGGTTTGAGCCCTATCAAGAAGAATTGACTATGGTGGCAGATAAGGATCTTGATCTTGGTTTAGGTGGGAATCTAGTGATGAATTTTGCCGATGTTCTTCTAGAGAGAGGTCAGTATCCCTATTACCTGTGTTTTGGTAGCTTTTTTACAAGTGTCAAGTTGGTGTCAGCCTTGAAGAAGAAAGGTGTGAGGGCAACAGGGACAATTCATGAGAACAGGACTGAAAAATGTCCCCTTATGAATGCAGAACATATGAAAAAAATGAAGAAGGGGTATTTTGATTTCCGAGTGGAAGAAAATGATGAGATAATTTTGTGTCGTTGGCGTGGTGATGGCATTATCAGTCTGTGCTCCAATGCTGTTGGCATAGAGCCAGTCAGTGAGATAAGTTGTTCTGCTGATGACGAGGAGATCTTTCTGATAAGTCAGCCATCGATAGTGAAATTGTATGATGAATGCAGGGAAGGTGTAGCGAAAATGGATGAAATCATTTCTAAATACAGGGTGAGAATAAGAAGCAAGAAATGGTACTCAGTTTTGGTGAGCTACATGATTGATGGGGCCATGAACAATGCATGGCAGCTTCACAGAGCCTGTAACCCAGGTGCCTCCTTAGACCTCTTGGATTTTCGGAGATACGTCGCACGTTTCTACTTAGAGCGTAATGCTAATCTTTCAAATTAAGGCAGGTGAAATGGAAACAGTGCAGACATTTGCAGGACAGAAAAATCACAGCCGCATATCAGTGTGTCCTCTCCCAAAGCAAATCCGATGTATGCAGTGAACTTAAGTAATATTTTATAAGTCAGACATTTGTGTAGATTTTCAAAGACTATTATGACAAATTGAAAAATATCTTTAAAAATGTTGAACTCCAGTGGTACCTTTTCCTGTGTCTAATTTTGGTGTCACATGTGGGCAATCATTTGTTTGTCGAGTCGATTATTTTTTGCATTTAAGGAATGAAATACTGCCCCCGTTTGTAATTTTCTCTTGAGAATGCTCTTTTAAAAATGCAAGCAATGTCACAGTAACCATAGCATGGCACTGAAACCATAGTTGACAATTGAGACAGAGCTCATGAGGTAAGGGCGATCTAAACAAAATGCAGGAGATGCGAAGCTGAAGACCCCAGCAGTGGTGTGAGACTGGATCGGACCGTGGGCGGGGAGAAGGGCCTGACAGAGTGTTGAAGGGCAGAGCTGCGCAGGGAAAACCGGCGACGAGGCACGGCCTTCGCACCCTGAGACAAAAGGTGTGTCCTGTCGCGACTGGGAGGCAGCAGCAGCCTGGGAGACTGCGGAGGCAGGAAGCAGAGCGGAGTGAGAGAGGAAGGGGGCAGTGGGGTTAACGCAAAGCCATGCTGCAGTCAACCCCTGTGGCAGATGAGTCACTCCAGGGGTTAAGTCGTCACGATGGATGGCCCACGGAGAGATGCATGAAGAAGTGAACGATGTGAGCTGTGACTCCTTGGTGTTGAGTCTAGCATTGGTGAGTCAGTCAAGAGGGTTCAGAGAAGATGGGTCTCTACCTCATTTCCGTGTGTCACGGCCACAAGCCCCGGTGTCCCTTTCACACCCTAACATCAGTCCCATTCCTGGCTGGAAGGCAGGTGGGAAGCCTTC
>NW_011888905.1:15291-23099 GCF_000151845.1 Pteropus vampyrus | reverse complement strand
TGGATGGCCCACGGAGAGATGCTTGAAGAAGTGAACGATGTGAGCTGTGACTCCTTGGTGTTGAGTCCAGCATTGGTGAGTCAGTCAAGAGGGTTCAGAGAAGATGGGTCTCTGCCTCATTTCCGTGTGTCACGGCCACAAGCCCCGGTGTCCCTTTCACACCCTAACATCAGTCCCATTCCTGGCTGGAAGGCAGGTGGGAAGCCTTCCAAGAGTCCCTTCAGAGCCACACCAAGAGAATCACTGTTGACTCTGGCCCGCCGTGTGCTGACGGGCCTTTGGTCCCCCGCTTCTGTGGTGCTTCTCAAATACTGCAGCCTTACGTCGTCGTTATTTGTGTTAAGGTCATGTTCTTTACTAAACAGTAAGCTTCTAGAGGATCTCTTCGTAACCAAAACAGGACTTGAAATTAATGTTTGCTATATCATTCAGGATACTGAGAGTACATTGCAGCGTGACAAGAAAATTAGCTCCCCCCAAAAAGAGTTTCATCTTCAACCCATTTCCTGTTTTCCCCGAGAATACTCGGCAGTGCTTGCGGCCACAGTGTTCACTCTGCAGTAACTCACAGATGACAGTCCAAACCTCACCCCGAATGTCTGCCGTGAAATAGCGCGCTTCTGTTATTTCCACATCGCTCCAGTATATGGATAGTCATTGGAAACAAATGGCATCGCTCTATTTATAGCATCCTGCTTTCAGCAGGGGTATTTCCATTTACAAAATATCACTGAAAATGTGAAATCCTAGAAAACGTAGCACTCCTACGCATGATGCTAAAGTAACGCTGGCAGAGAGCTGCACATTTTTTTCCTAAATGGAGAAAAGGGTTAAAGTGAACTTTAGAGCCGTGGAGTATGATAGTAACATCATCGAGAAAAGATACAGAACAGTTAGGGGTGACACAGAGACAGGTGGCAGCCTGGCCGCTCTGCTGGGTGCGTTCGTGGGAGAGCCACTGGCCCCAAGGAACTCTTGCCATGGAATCGCCATGGGTTTCTCAAGCAGGGCAAGCACGGAGCTGGCCAAGGTCTCCTGCGTCCCGACACCGAGGATCTAGTCAAGGACCGAGCTTCTCTCCGGGATGTACGTACCAAGCTCTCAGGCCGTGCTGGACATGCGACTGGAATTCACCTTGCAAGGTAAGGCCCCTGTCGGTGTCAGTGCAGGCTCAGGGCCCATTTCATTCACCATGAATGGCATTAGGCTCTGGTCTGAGGCAGCCCCTCAGTGACACTCGGCTGCAGCTAGTGGTGGAAATACGGGTTCTAACGAGGAACGCGGCTGCTTTTCACCGTGGCAGAGGCGCCCCTGGTACGAGGTTTAAGCTTCATTTCTCTTCAATCGATCTGTCCACACCCACCAAGGCTCTTGCTGAAGTCTTTTCATTACACTACCAAGTAATGTTTTTCTTGGCTCTTTTTTGAGGGTTTTGTTGTGCTCAAGACATGTTGAGCGCCGATCAGAGGCGTTGCCACACTCTTCACTGCCAGGGCCCCTCCTCTGTAGCCCCTGTCCATGGGGCCCTTGGCTGCTGGCCGAGGTAGTGCTCAGAGGGTGCTCTCGCACCGCCTGCCGCCTCCTGTGCCGTGTGTAATGGCATTTACTCATTTACATCCTGTCGCGGGGCGTCTTAAGCTACTGTTCAGCCATCCTCAAAAGGCCAGGTCCACACTCCTTCATGATGAAGGCTGCATGTAGTCAGCCCCTTCTTGTCTGTACTGGTTAAATACAGGCCACTCCAGTGAAAAGCGACTCATGATGAAAACGCGAGAAGAGAGAACAAGAATATGTTCCTTCTCTCCCGGAGGAATGGGTAAATAAATGTTAGTTCTGCCCACGTCTTCGTTCAGTCATTCAGCTAATAAATACTTGGTAGGTTGAGCTGGTGTGAGAAGATGGACAGGGCAGGGCTTTGAGGAAAGGAGAAGTTTATAAAAACAGGCCCAGAGGTTTCCTGTTTCTGCAGCTGCCAGCGCTGTCTGTCCTGCACCTCAGAAGAGACCCTACGCCCCTCAAGCCTCTGGAATGGCACGCGGTTCACTGGGACATGGTCTTCATGGGCTGCAGCTGGATGACTGAGCGTGACTTTTCTTTCAAGATCATGTCTCTCTTACTGGGATGGGCTGGAATCTGAATCAGTGGGTTTCTTTAAAAAGTGTTACGGGGAGTAGGGCGAAATCCTTAGAGGAGAGAGTGTTTCACTTTAACATGCAAGGGCTGCAGGGGTCATATTAGAAAGTCGAAAAAGAAAAACTCCAGTAAGTGATAACTTCAGCTTAGCCCAGTGGAGATGAACCTTCTCAGAAGTGCTTCCCCGCCCCAACCTGCAGTGCCTTCGTTCCGCTTCAGACCTCCAAGCCTTCTACCTGCTCACCTGCTCTATCTTGTTTTCCAAAGGGATTTGTTTTATTTGATCCTCACATTTCTTAAAAATGTATTTATTCTTCATTCACAGTTGACATTCAGCATTATATTGGTTTCAGTGTTCAGCACAATGGTTAGACATTTATGTCCCTCACAGTGTCCCCTTGGTTAGTCTGGCGCCCACCCGTGAGCACACAGTTAATACAACCTACTCACCTGCTCTTGATCCGTCTTCTTCTGTCCTTTCCCAACAAGGTCACAGCGTCTGCCCTACTCTCTGGTGACATTCTCTTGTCCAGGCCCGGATCTCTCCTTGGTGTGGTACTCTTGCCATGGCATCTGGTGGGCGACCTCCTAGAGGTGGTTCCATCACTCCAGGCCCCCAGGAATCCTGGCAGCAGAGGTGCCTCAAGTGCTGTTTGCAGACATCCTGATGTGAGGGGCTATTTCCTGATAGTCTGGGCTCCTGGTTCCACGGGAAACTGTCTTTCTCCACCTTGACTTATGTAGCCCTTTTCTGTCCCAGAAGGAATTGGCATGGCCACAGCTGGGACTTCCCTTAGTTTGCCAGATAGGCCAAGTTTCAGTAATTTAGTAGCAGATTCACGCTGTGATGTACTGGACTTAAGAAGACTCTCATTCAGCATCTTTCTTCAGAGGTAATCCTTTTGAAAAATGAAATGAATATGTAAATATAAAATAAATATATATGTGCACACGGCTGACCCTTGAACGACACAGGGGTTAGGGGCCCTGACATCGTAGCCATTGGAACATCATAGCGCAACACATTACATTTGTGGTGATGCTGGTGTGAACAAACCTCCTGAGTTGCCAGCAGTCTAAAAGTACAGTGGGTACAATTATGTAGTGTATGCAGTAGCCATATTACACTGGCAGTGGCCTCACACATCTCGTGTTTACTGAGTCTCTTGATGGCATCATGTCCTCTCGTGCTTGTTTTAATCTTGTGTTGTTCTATAAACTTGGTGTGGCCTAAGTGCATGGTGTGTATAAAGTCTGCAGTTGAGCACAGCCACATCCAGGCCTTCACGCTCACTCACCCTTACTGACTCACAGGGCAACCTCCAGTCCTGCAGGCTCATTCCAAAGCCAAAAGGAATATGATAGGAACAAAATAATCCACTTGGAAAATCTGACTTTCAGAGATGGCCCCTTTTAGGGGCCTGGGTATCTATGGAATGAGCCCAGTTTGGCAACAGTATGGATTCTAAAATGCCCAATGAGGTTGCAGTGATGACTGGAGGCTTTCCCACACTCATCACATGCATAGGGTCTCTCTCCAGTGTTGGTTCTCTGATGTTTTATGAGGCTTGTTCGCCAACCAACGCTCTTACTGCACTGACTGCACTGATAGGGCTTCTCCCCCGTGTGGATTCTCTGGTGCTGAATGAGGACTGAACTCTGAGTAGAGCTTTTCCCACATTCATGGCACCTGTGATGTCTCTCTCCAGTAGCCTGTCCCCTCTGCTCTTCTACCCTGCTCTCATGTTGACAAGTTCGTCCGTACGTAAAATATAGAGGAACATCTCTTTGGAGTCTGCTATTCCCTAAATGTTCTATTTCTTTTAAGACTTCTTGCTTCAATGCCAACTCCTGGTTTTCAGGTGTAGTTTCACTATCTGGAATAATAAATGGACCAAACAATGTCCTCTCTTTCCTTTATGACAGAGTACAACCATAACATGGAGAATAGGAAGATCCATGTCAAACACACATTCTAGCAATGCAAAACGGATTAAATAGGGATATTGAGGCCAGTTGGGTAAGGGGTCATCCGCACTGATGAAACGGCTGGCAGGGTAACCCAGAGGGGATGTACGCAAGCAGGCACTGTTCTAAGTGTTTTGTACATATTAAATCATCAAACGACTGTGACTGAGGTGCTCTGATTATCCTCATCTTTATAGCTGTATAAACTGAAGGCACAGAGAGGTTATTTGACCTGCCCAAGGTCATGGAGCTACTATGTAGTGGTGCTTAAATTCCATCCCAGGTAATTTGGCCCCAGAGTCCCTAGTCTTACTACCTTATACAAAGGCAACAGAGATCCCTGAAGGGACTTATTAAAACCCTTACCGTATTCTCCAAATTTGTGGGGACCAAGAGATTCATTTTTGAGCTGCGTCACCATGGACTGAAGCTGTATGGCTGCCGATTCCTGTGTGGCCTTCAAATGCTCCACATCCTCTAGGAGCACTTCAGAATGTCCGTGTTTGTAACCTGGGGCCTAAGAGCCCGTAGGTATATTTGTGTGCATCAGGGAAGGACTATAGAACCCCAAGCTAATAATGAAAGAGGTCACATGTTACTGTACGAAATATTTTACAGGGAAATGGCACAGTTAATTCCACACACAGTGGCGAGGTGGAGAACAGAAGCAGCCCAACATGGTATGGTGGTTGAAAGTATGTTCAAAGGTTCTTTGATAGTTGTCCCTTTAAAAGGCGTGGCCTAATTCCCTTCCCCTTGAATATGAGTTGTATTTAAGAGCTCATTTCTTTTGAATACAATGTGCAGCAGAAATGATGCTATATAACCGCTAAGAGTAAGTCATGAAAAGCATTGTGGCTTCATCCTTACTCTCTCTCAGGGAGGCCAGCTGACGTGTTATGGGAATACTCAGTGAGCCTCAGGGAGCAATGCACATGGCGGACAAGACTTCCTGCCAACAATCAGTGAGGACATGAGGCCCCAACCAACAACCCTGGAGGGAGCTGTTTAGAAAGTGGACCTGCCAGCCTCTGTCAGGTCTCCAGATGACTAGTCTCAGCTGATACCTTCACTGCAACCTCATGAGTTCTCCAAAGCCTGACTCAGAAAATGTGACATAATGTTGCCTTTTTTAAGCCATTAAGCCTTGGGTGTAATTTGTTACACAGCAACAGAGAACTAATGCATGTGGCTATAGACAACCAATCTGGGTCACCAAACATCAACCTTCAGTTAGTATTCAGTGTCGAGGAGCCCAGCTCCTTGCTCTCACCTGGTTCTCTGGCTCACTAAATTCCCTTTCCAGGTCTTCAACTGCCAGCCACGGCCTCCTCGCTGCTCTCCAGACACCGTCCCCGCACCTGGGCCCGCAGCTCCGCGGGCAGGGCGGCCAGGAACTGCTCCAGCACCAGCAGCTCCACGATCCGCTCCTTGCTGTGCGTCTCAGGTCGTAACCACTGATGACAGAGTTCCCAGAGCCGGTTCAGTGCTTCTCGGGGCCCAGGAGTCTCTTGGTAACAAAAGTGCGAAAAAGGCGGGCGGCCTCCTGGCCAGACCAGCTGTTCTGAAGGTGGGGTCCCTGACCCCAGGTGGGGGCTTGCTCTCCTTTCACGACCTGAAGTCCATCCTGGTCCTCTGATGAATCCATTCTGGAACTGACTTAGAAGGTCTGGGGCGAAGGGGTCACTGATTTAAGATTCCGTGATTTAATCTTTAGGAGGATATGCCTGATGATAAAATATTACACATCAATGAAAAGCAAAATATAGGAACAGTGAATATTATGCTATCACTTATGTTAATAAAAAGCATATCTGTTAATAACAAGTATATGTTCAGAAACTGGGGGAAAAAGCGTACAACAGGATACACAGTGATCCCAATTCTTCCTTCACTCTCCCCTGTAGCCGTGTACTTTATAGTGCCCTTCCCCTATGATTCTGGGCTCAGTCATGTGCCTTGATTTGGCAAGAAAGGATATGGAGCATGTGGAACTCTCATATATTAATACTGATAGTTTAATGGTTACAACCACTTTGGAAAATTGTTTAGAACTATCTCTTAAAGCTTGAGGAGTGAGGTTCCCTCACTCCTAGCATGATTGTTTTGTAGCCGTGGTATCAGACAGCCCAGAACCGCTCTGTTCAGTCACTTGATAATCCACTTCAGGGAACATGGTTTTCCAAGTCAATCGATTAGTGACAACACATAGCTTTTTTTGAAGATCAGCAACGACTCATTCCAGTAAACAGCTCTGAGTGTCAACCAATCAACAGCAGTTTGTTTCATGAGGCCATAATCTGAGTATTAGATTATTTTGGATTTTCTATGTACACATTTCAGCCAGGTCTTTAAAACAGTTATGTATTTATAACTGATGTTTTTTACTAGGCAATACAATCAGCTCTAATTTAAAAAATATATTTAAACCGTGTGCAGTAACACTTTCTTACCCTGGTCCTCTTTTTCACTCAGTTTCTAACCACTCGTCCCGCGTAGGTATTCACTTAATAGTTTCCTTGTGTATTTTTCCAGGGTTTCTTTCTGACTACACAAGAAAATATCATGTAAATTCTTGTTACTACCTCCTATCTGCAAATGTAGCAGACTATAGACAGAGCCCTGCGCCTTGCTTTCCTCCCTTTATTACGGCGGGAAAAGTCATATTTAAAAGCTGCTTGCAGAGGCAGAGGGGAGGCTGGGTGGCCGGCGGGGAGCTGGTGAACCACAGAGTGTGTGGCTGGGCGACGGCCAGAGAGGCCGGAAGCGGCCCCTGAGCCCGCCCCCAGCGGTTCCGAGCCTCGGACCCGGGGTGAGTGTGGGCTCGGCGGGGCGCAAGCAGGTCCGAGTGTCCTTTCGTGGCTGTCCTTGGGCCGTCTCGCCGCCGTCATGCCCCCGAGGAGCTGCAGGCGTGTGTGCAGAAGCCGGGTCCGCGGGGAGGGCGACTCCGGGGGAGGCCCCGCGGGCGACCCACGACAGCTGCCCCTTGTCGAGGGCCCGTTCCGGCTGTCCGGTTCGGTGCCTCGGCGTTAGGAGACGGGATTCCTGGGTCAGGCCCGCAGGCAGCTTGGCGCGCTGGGGCGGGATCGGTCCTCGTGCTCAGTAGGAGGAAGTATTTCCCGGGGTCTCTCAGTTCCTAAGTTCCAGCCCTTCCCGGTCCCCCTCCGAGGTGTGGGTGGTCGATTCAGAAGGAAACCTGCGGAAGGTGTAGACCTGGGGTAGTTTCCCCTGTATCCTCTACGGGCCGCTGGTTTTCGGGCTCCTCCCCGCGACGCAGGACAGAGGGGCCCAGGCGCGCTCGGCGCGCTCCGTGCGCATCTTGCCTGTTTGCAAGGAAGACAGATGTCCCGGGAGGAGACGGTTCCTTCTGCCTAAAGCGGCTGGGAAAGGCCCGACAGAGGAGGGGGCGTCCAGCACGAGCCCCGCAGAGCTGGGGGTCGGGGCGGGGTGGCCACCGAACGGGGGCGGGAAGAAGCAGGGGCCACTTGCAGTCGCCCTGGTTCTCGGTGACCTCTCGATACCACGGCGCAGGCTGCCCCGGAGCGCGAGGAGCGCCCTGGCCCGGGATGGCGAGGCAGTCGAGACCGAGCGCAGCCCTGGGCGCCGTGTCTGCGGAGGACCGGGCCGGGATCCTGTCGGTGAAGGTGGAGGACGAGGAGGCGGGTTCGAGCCGCAGCCCCGCTCGGGGCCCCGAGCGCTGCCGCCTG
>NW_011888905.1:10331-13981 GCF_000151845.1 Pteropus vampyrus | reverse complement strand
TTGGGCGCTTTCACGTACGTGGTCCTTATTTACCCGTCTCCCAAACCCTGTGAGCTAGAGATTATTATCCTCATCTTTCAGGTAAGAAAAGATAGTAGTATTCCCTGAGAACTTAGCCCCCATTCCCAAAGTGCGTTCACAGAAGCGCACATGTAAACGAGGAGGGATCAGAGAGTAACGGTCAAGAGCGTGGGCTCTGGAGTCATTCTGCCTGAGCTCCCGTGGCAGCATCGTCACTAATTGGCTGGGTGACCTCGGACCAGTTCCATAAACTCTGTACCTCGGTTTCCCCATTACAGACATAGAGACGGGAACAGAACCAAGCTCATGGGGTTGTGGTCTGCACTAAGCAAATTAACATTTATAAAGCCCGTAGAAATTGTGCCCGGAAAAGAGAAGGTACTAGCACATATAGAGCACGATAGGAGGGTTTGATGAATGCATAAACGAGTGACTTCTAGGTCCCAGGTGGTGACCAGGGGCAACGGCTCTGTTCCAAGATGGCAGTGTTGACACCGGCTCGGAGGTCCCGAAGTCCCCAGTTCCAGCCGGTGAAGGCGCTGCTCGAGCGTGAATCTGTGGGACCCCAGCCCTCCGCCGACGGAGGTGAGGATTAACTCCCGAGCGGTATGAATTCTGTCGCCTCGATCGAGTTTCACGTCAGGGTCCCCATCACAGATCTTCTTCCCTGTGACACTGAGACTAAAAGGGAAGTTTCACACAGTGGGCACAGCTTTCCTATCCCGACCTGGACTCAGTAAGTCAGACTTTATTGACATTTGCATTTGGAAAGAATCGATTTTCCAACAAGACAGCACCCTCCATCCGTTTAACACGAGCGAATGGAGCCCCCTATGTGGTGGCCCGCACGGTAGACACCGGGGACAGATTTGTCAGTGAGATGTTTTTCTCGCTGCGATGGACCTTACGTTCTGTCGGGGAGGACAGCAGATAGGTCAACAATACAATTTCAGACATTGCTAAATGGCGTGAAGAAAACAAGGCCGAATCGGCAAAGCCAGCCAGGGCATTGCAGAGGTTGTCGGGCCGCTGCAGCGAGGAGAGTGCGACCTGCTAAGCCCGTGGCCGGTAACTAGAGCAGGGGGACACCACTCAGTGGGAAACCGGTCCCCACTCCCAGCGTCCCCTGTGCTGTGACGTGAGGGTGATTCCCGACATACACGCTCTGGAACACGCCAGTCAATGTCAATTTTGTTTCTCAGCAGAGGTTCTAGCCTGAACTCTGTGAGTTCGCCTCTCATAGGAGAACCTGAAGTTCCCCTTCCTTCTCTCAAAACTGAGGGAGTTCTCTGTTAGCAGACACCCATTTCCTCCTTTCTGGGCCCAGCCTTGTCTGGCCCCTCTTCGTTTTTTAAAACTAAAGCAGAAAGCACTCTACAGCTATAAAGACACTGTAGCAGCACTAACAAAAATCCCCTCGCGCCTTCTCTCTGCAAATTCAAGACTAAAGGATCTCCAGATGGGAGGCTCTGTTGCATTTTTAGGTTGCTTCCAGTCCACCATTCCCAGCAAGGATTCTGCCTCTTTGTGTACTTTTCGTACGCCCGTCCGCAGAGCACGCCACATCTCTGGCCCTTGAATTGGAGCTTGTGGGGATCGGGAAATGTGAGGACAGAGCACTGTGTATGAACTTCCTGGCGGGAAAGTACCAACCCGGTGTTGGAACTTGGCTTCCACAGGGCAGGGACGCGGAATGCGCACGCAGGTCTCACCCTGGGCCTCTCTCCTTCCCAGCTCTCCAGGTGTCTGGGCTCGCCCTGGGAGGGTGCCACACCGGAGACACAGGGGTGGCTGCCAGGCTCACCCCAGAGTCCCAGGTGAGCTGGAGCCCCTCTCTCACCTCGGTGCCCTTTCCTACTGCGTGCTTCCCATGAGGGTCCTCCCTCCCCGTGCCCCTCCACCCCATCCCAGACCCTCCACTCCAATCCTAGACGGGATTTCAATGTTCTTACGTACACGCCCAGGTGGTTTCATCGTTGTCGAACTTTTTTTTTTGGTGCCTCGTTGGGAGCCTTTTCCTGCTTTGTTTTTCTCCTAAAAGCAACACTGATCTACACAGATGGTTAATGTCTTCCACATGCTTTGTATTATATAGCCCATCGTTAAGTAACAGCATGATAGTCACTTTGAGTTTGCAGTGTGACCTGTGACAGGATGACTTGTGACTAAGAGAGACCGCTCAGTGACCCTCATAAACTGTCTTCCTGTAGCATTTTCTGGTTTTATTATAGCTTGGGGGCTGACAGACTGTGCTCCCCAGATCTTCCCTATTCTCTATCTTTGGTCGCCCCCTTCAGAGGGATTTTCTTCTCCGATAAGGACAGTTTAGCAAATGCAAGCTGAAGATTTTATTGTGATGGTGGTTCGGTTTTGCTCTCTCAGAAGTTTAAGGGAGCATCCTGTTAGCGAGGGATATAAATCCATGGCTTCTGCCTTCAAGAAACCTGAACGAGAAGGACCAGATAAGGCACGTCCTGTTAGCTAAACTGACAACACAGTCTGAACCACCTTCACTTACACTGGGTTTTAACCTCCTACCCAGGTCTCTGTGTCTTCGGAGGCAGTGCCCATTTTCTTTCCTGACTTTTCTCACCTCAGACCTCGATTTCATTGTATTAAAAAAATGACTAGACGTGAACCTCACCCCCTTTTCCAGAGCACACCGCAAATCCCCTGAAAGGTTTGGATTTGGTTTTATGTCTTTCCCTGTGTTGGCCTTCGTTTGCCAAACCTTTTCTCTTTCTGGACTGTTTAGGTATTAAGCGAAGCGCTTAGCCTAACGAATGTTTTGTTGATCGTGATGTGAGCAGAGGAGGCCGTAAGCAGGCAAAGGCTCCCACGCTGGCTCTTTTTCCCAGAGCCCTTTAAGAGTGTGGCCATCTCTGGCAATGTGCCCAGCTGCGGGAGTGACCTGCGGTGGGAGGGGCTAGGTGGGATTACCTGCTGTTTCAGGGGCTGCTGAAAATGGAAGACGTGGCTCTGACCCTCTCCTCTGGATGGACAGAGCTGGACTCATCTCCGGTGAACCTGCACAGCGATGAAAGGCAGGAAGACGGTGGCCCACTGAGCTCCCTGGGTGAGACCGCTTTTTGGCTTCCTCTGTACATGAGTACCTGGTGGGCTCTTAGAAGCCATTGTTGGGATTCAGAGCCCTGGTCCTGACTCGCTCCCCACCCACTTCCCTCGCTCGTTTCTCTGCCCTGCCTGTGGTCTCATCAGGTTAACTGGGAGGAAGCAGGTAAACCCCTAGAACAGAACAGGCCTAGCTCATGGTGGACACTCAGTAAATGGTGGTGCCCTCCTGATGTGAGTCCCGACAGAGGGGGAGAGCCATGGGGTGTCTTCAGGGGATGGGCCCTGGGAACACAGAGTGTGTGTGTGACCTAGAAGTGACTTCTGAGGAATCACAGGCCACTTGTGACTAAGGCGCAGAGGTCCACCGACTGCCCGGCTTGTCTTGGTCACATAGCTCATCGGGTGGCACGGGTTTGGGAGTGGGGGGGGGGGTCCGACTCAGCTCTGTCTGGGTAAGAGCAGAGGTGACTGTGCTGTTCACTGCTCAGCGGCTGACCTCAAAGCCCCTGCTCTCTCTTACGGAAGCGCCTGAAGTCCCTGCCTTGCTCATTGCC
>NW_011888905.1:6078-9071 GCF_000151845.1 Pteropus vampyrus | reverse complement strand
GCCCGGGAGGCCTTCCTGAGTAGTGCACCAGGGATGTCCTAACCACCACACATCACCAAGCATGTGAGAAAGCACCCAAATGTTTGTCATCATAAATAGTCATTTTCTGCTGCCATCTGCTGGGCAATTTGGTAATAACATCATAGTGCAGGTCATGAAAAGTTATTTCTGCTGCCAGCTCTTTTTTTGTTTTTTTAAATAACATGCGTGTGTATTATATCATAAAAATTTATTTTCTGCTGCCATCTGGTGAGCATTTGGGGAATAACACCCAAGTTTATGCCATTATGACAGTTTATTTCCTGACCTCAGCTCACGTGCATCTTGCAAGTAACACCAGTGTAATAAAATTTATCCTTTGCTGCCATCTGGTGGGCATTTTGGGAATAACACCAGAGTGCATGTCATTAAAAGTTTTTTTCTGTAGCTCTCTCCTGTGCATTCTTAAATCAGCACTCAAGGATGTGTTGTTATGAAGGTTTTCTCTGCTGCCATTTCATGTGCATCTTGGGGAAAACACAAGAGTGCAGCTCACGAGGTTACATGCCATTTCATGGGCATTTCAAAAATAACACCCGAGTCTGTCATGATAAAAATTTATTTTCTGCTGCCATCCTGTGGGTATTTGGAGAACACTCAAGTGTAGGTCATGAAAACTTTTCTGCCCTCATCTTGTGTGCTTTGTTATGGGAGCAGAGTATATGTAATAAGTGATTCTGCTGCCATCTGGTGGGCATTTTGGGAATAACCACAGTGGGTGTCAAAATGTGTTCTCTGTGGCTATCCTGTGTGCATTTTGAAAATAACGCTCGAGAGCATTTTCTTATAAATAGTCTAGCCTGCTGCCATTTCAGTGCATCTTGGGAAAGCAAAGGAGTGCATGTTATGAGAAGTTATTTTCTGCTCATGGCATTTTGAAAATAATATGTCAGTTATTTATCAGGACATGTCATAAAAATTTATATTATGCTGCCATGTGGTGGCCATTTTGCGAAGATCACAGCACATGTCATAAAGAATAACTTCACCTGCTATCTCGTGTGCATTTTGAAAATAAGGGTTGTGAAAAGTTACTGTCTGTAGCCATTTCATGCGTATCTTGGGGAAATCAGGGAAGTTCATGTCATGAAAAATTATCTGCTGCTGCCAGCCATCTCATGCCATTTCAAAAATTACAAACTAGTGTATGTCATCATAAAAATTAATTGTTTACTGCCATCCCTTGGGCATTTTTGGAATAACACCCCAGTGTATGCCATCATGATAATATATTTTCTGCTCTAATCTACTGTACATTTTGGAATAACTTCAGAGTGGAAGGAATAAAAAAACTACTCTCTGCTGCCATCTGGTGAGCACTTCAGGAATGACACGCAAGTGCAAGTCATCATGAACAGTCTCTGCTGCGATCTGGCCTGCATTTTGGGAGTAACACCACAGTGCGTGTCATGAAAACTTATTTCTGCTGCTGTCTCGTGTGTATATAAAAATATTACTGAAAGGCATGTTACGAATTTGTCTTCATTTTGTGTGAATATTGGGAATAACGCAGGACTGCATTTCATGAAAAATTATTCTCTGCTGCCATCTCATGGGCATTTTGAAAATACTGGTGTATGTCAGAAAAATTTATTTTCTGCCGTCATCTGGCTGGACTTTTAGAAAAAACATCAGTACTGCGCATCATGAAAATTCATTTTCTGCCACAATGTAGTGTGCATCTTGGGAATAACATTAGAGTACAATTAAGAAAAAGGCATTTTCTGCTGCCATATGCTGGAAACTTTGGGAATAGCATCCAAATGTATATTCTCAAAAAAAGTTATTCTGTGCTGTCATCCTGGGCATCACTTGAGTAACACATGTATGTACGTATGTTATCATAAAGTTATTATTTATTGCCATCCAGTGTGTATCCTGGAAATAACTAATGAGGTATGTCATCATGAAAAGTTATTTTTTCGCTGGCCAGTCCCGGGATGCGAGAGCGCCCACCCAAGGCACGCCTGGGAATCCGCCAAGACACCCGGTTCCTTAACGCGGCTGGTGCCCCCGTGGCAGAGACCATGGGAGGCTACGCACGGGCCGGGGTCCTGCCGAGCGGCCAAGACTGGGCAGGCAGGCGGCCGGAGTTCTGGGCAATCCCGGACGCGAAGGCGCCCACAGAGACCTGCCGCGAACCGGCCAAGGCCCGCGGCGAGGTGCCGTAGCGCCGCCGACACTGGCTGGCCGCCGAGTGGCCGGCGGAATCCCCCATACCCCACAGGAGGTGCGCTGCAGGCGCGGGCGTCTTCGGCTCCCGGGAGGCCAGGCTCGAGCTCTTGGGGCGGCAGGCGACAACCTCTCCCGTCTACGGCCATACTACCCTGAACGCGCCCGATCTCGTCTGATCTCGGAAGCTAAGCAGGGTCGGGCCTGGTCAGTACTTGGATGGGAGACCGCCTGGGAATACCGGGTGCTGTAGGCTTTTGCCGCCCCCTCCTTTTGCCGCCCTCCAGCCAGGGTGCCCCTAGACACCCCCGGGCCCTGCCCACTCGCTCGATGTCTCGGCGGTCCGTGATAGCCGCCCAAGCCCAAGCGCTGCCCGCGCCGCCCCGCGCCGTTGCCGGCCTCGTCTGCTCCCGTACAGCCAGCCCTGGGCTGTTTTCGCTCTCCGCTCCGGGCCCTTCCCGTCCTGGGCTCCGCGAGGCCGAGCCCCTAGACACACGCCGGCAGTGCGCTGGCATCCCCGGGATGCGGGAACGGAAACCCCCACGCGCCCCGCCGCGGGCCGCTCCGCTCCGCGCGAGGCCTCAAGTCTCGGCCCGCAGGCTTCTCCCCGCCCTTCTCACGGGACAGCCAGGTGCCCTCAGACCAGGTGCGAGGCCTCCCCGCACAGCCGAGACTGGAAGCGCGACCGACCAGCCGCGTCAGAGAGGCTGAGACGCACGAGAGCGCGCGTGCGCGCGACTGCACGGCGAGAGCCCCTCTCGCTCGCGACAGGCCGCAGCGAA
>NW_011888905.1:4133-4513 GCF_000151845.1 Pteropus vampyrus | reverse complement strand
ACGTGGCAAGACGCACCTGCCTCGGTGCCGCAGTGGCCGAGAGGATGGCGGGCCACGCCCGGGCCGGGGTCTTGCCGAGCGGCCAAGACTGTGGAAGCCCGGGGTGCGAGAGCGCCCACCGGATCTCCGGCGCCGCCGGTAAGCGGCCAGGCCCGCGGTGGCTTAGCGCGGCTGGCGCTGGCTGGCCGCTGTTTAGTCGGCGGATCCCCAGCAAACTCCCCAGGAGGGGCGCTGCAGGCGCGGGCGTCGCCGGCGCCCGGGAGACCAGGCTCGAGCTCTTGGGGCGGCGGGCGACAGCTTCTCCTGTCTACGGCCACACCACCCTGAACGCGCCCGATCTCGTCTGATCTCGGAAGCTAAGCAGGGTCGGGCCTGGTCAG
>NW_011888905.1:2823-3560 GCF_000151845.1 Pteropus vampyrus | reverse complement strand
GGGCGCGCTCTCCAGGACCCCGAAGTCCTGCGCGCGTCGCTCGAGGGCTCTGAGCGCGGGAGCCTCTGCCCGGCGAGGGGCCCGCTCCGTGCAGCGCCGCGGCACAGTGGGGGTGACGCCCCCCAAGCGAGACGCGAGCAGCAGAGGCGAGCGGTCGATCAGCCCGGCCGCGGCGATGGCTGCCGCTCCGGACCCCGCTGCGGCTCTGGCCGCTGTAGCGGAGTCCGGTTGCCAGTCAAGTCGGGGCGGGGACAGGGGCGGGGCGGGGCGGCACAGAGGGCGGGGACAAGAGGAGGGGGAAGGAGGGGCCAGTGAGCGGGGATACGGGGAGGGGACCCGGCCGAGGCGGGAGGGACAGAGGAGGGGCCGGGGGCCGTGGCCCGGGCTGGGAAGACATATGGAAAGGACGGGAGCGATTTCAGAGAGAGCTAAGTAGCAAGGGTCTGGACTCTCATTGGAATGGTGGGCAGAGCCCTTAAGGCAGGGGACACTTCTCGGCTGCCATCTCATCTCGCGTGCATTTGGGGAATGGCACCAGAGTTTAGGTCCTGAGACGTGATTCGTTCTCCTCTGCTGCCATCTCGTGGGCATTTTGGGAATAACACCTGAACGTCGGTCGTCAAGTGTAGGTCATTATGACTATGCGTTCTCTGCTGCCATCTGGTGGGACGTTTGGGAATAACATGACAGTGGTACTCAAAGTCATTTCTGCTGTGCTTTCATGTTCATTTTGAAAA
>NW_011888905.1:0-646 GCF_000151845.1 Pteropus vampyrus | reverse complement strand
TGTCTGCTCCAGTCCAGAGGTCTGATATCAAATTGAAAAAGCAGGAAGGAAGAGAGGCCCCCGGAAAGAGGCCCGGGGTCTCTGGATGAGCTGGGACACTGTCTCATTGTGGCTCTGGGACCCACTGTGTCCACCCTCCGGGACGGCGGATGTGTTTGGAATGGTCTGCCTTCCCTAAAGACCTGAGGGCAACACAGCCTTTTTCCCTAAAAATTCACCATATATATATGTGCATATATATGCATATATATATGAATATATATGCACATATATATATGGGAGCTCTGGCATTAAGCTCAGTTCATGTCCATTTTGAGCCAAAAGTGCAGACTTTTGAGAAATTGCTCACTTGCGGCAAATACACAGGCTTGTCAGGCCCTGGGGCTTTGTGGGGAATGTTCAGTCCTCTGTGGGTACTTAGGTACATACGTTTGACAAGCTCTCAGGGTCCCATTGAGCTCCTTGGTACAGAAAATGTGTCTAATTCCTCTCTGTATCGTCCTGCAGACTTCAGGGCCACCACAGACAGTGTGCCCAGTGATGCTTTGGGTCGCCCTTCCATCGTCCCATGTGCCCTTCCTTCCTTGTCTAGGAGGAAGCCAAAATGGCATCCTTCGCCTGGTAGAAGAGGTCAGTTTGGGAAACT
>NW_011888904.1:5961073-5963973 GCF_000151845.1 Pteropus vampyrus | reverse complement strand
TCACATCTGTTTAGTCATCAGACATTTGTAATTATTATTCTCCTGCCCAGTGTAGACAAATCAGGTAAACAGTCTCTCTTATTTAATGAAGCTCTTTAAATTTATGGTGAAAGCATTAGAAGGAAAGGTAGAAGAGATGATTTTGCAAATGCTATCTGAACCCATTTTCTTAGGGATATCCTCACCAATGTCATACTTTGGGATCTCCTGGTCTCTTCATATACATCAGCCTATCAACATGTGAAAGCTTCTTTAAGATCAAAATGGTCTCTTGGTGTCAGGCATAATGCATGCCCAGGATCTCAGTATTCCTCTCAAACACCCAACTCTACAGATTCACTCAAAAATCCAATATAGATTCTAGCACTAAATACATAATATATCTGCAAAACAAAGGTGATTATAAAACTATAAAAGATTAATAAGAATACTATAAATAATGTAAAATTTGGCTAAGAATAAAAGCATCAGTAGCTCTATATTTAAAACCTGAAGGTACCTAATACCCTTTTAGAAACTCCCTGCTCCTAGTCCATAGTAATTAAAAAAAATCAAGAAGTAGACCTCTCTGGCTCTCAAGAATGTTCTTTTTTTTTTAACATGTAAAGTAAATTAATTAATAAATTTGAAGTCAAATAAATTATTGAATAAGAAATCAAATAAATGTCCATTCTTCTGTTTACCTGAAACTAATATAAAATAATATTGAATGTCAACTGTAATTGAAAAATAAAAATAATTAAAAAAAGAAAAGAATCAGATGTATAAGTGCCAGAGTCTTCTGTCGCAGTCTTCCTGGAAATACAACTTAGAATTTCAAAGAGGTAGTCAGTATTGGCTTGCCACCCTCATGTGCACATGTTTGCAAAGTATAAAACTAGTCTCATAAAACAGAAGAAGAAATCAAAGTGTTGCCATAGATAAAGCTATTTGCAAAATGCGGGCTAACTTGAATCAGTATATAAAAGATGTAACTGTTCTTGTCCTTAAATTTTTATCCATAAATATAAACAAAATTAATTGATCATCTAAGAACTTTAGATGTCTGAAACTGGTTTAGTGTGCTTGTGCTCCATTAAATGCAAGTATTATCATACATTTACTCTCCTCCTTTCAATTCTGATATCAATATGCATCTTTTTATTTGGGAATAATTACTTAACATGTATAAAATTCATGTGGAGGACTTGTTAAATACTGATTATTGAGATCCAACTCCAAAGTTTCTGATTTAATGGTTCTCTGGTAGGGCTTGTTAGTTTGCATTTGTAACAAGTTCCAAAATGAAAATAACTCAAGGGACCACACTGTGAAAAAAATTGCTTTAGGGATATTAATATGATTTGATAATTTTTTTTGAACTGTCTTTTTTTTTATGTTGCCATTGGTTAATGAAATCCAGTAAGTTTTAGGTGTACAGTTCAACAGTATATTGTATTGTGTGTTCACCATCCATAGTTAGATTTCTTTCTGTCATCACATATTTGACCCTTTTACCCCATCTATCTCCCCCTCCCCCTTTATAACAAGATGAAATCATTTTAAGATTTGATAAATTTTAAAATGGTTTCATCTTGTTATAACAGATTATTGGAATAAGAGGGAGTCATTGTTGCTATATGTAAACATGTATCAGTAATAACAAGTCACATTGTCTCTGTTTTTTGTAGAAAACTGATAATAGGTCTTTCTTCTGCATTAAAATAAAAGTCCACATTCAATATTCACTCATTTTGGAATACTGTTTCATAAGGAGTAACCTAGGAAAATGAATTATAGATAAGAATTTTTAATTCATCCTCAATACATTGTATATTTTATATTTCTGTTACCAAGAGAATATAAATGCTATTGAATAGTTTATCATCAATGGCATTTATTTAGAAAACATATTTTCAGCTCGGAAAATCATCTAAATGGCACAATTAGAAGTTTGCTTTTCTTCTTCTTCCTTAGCTATGAATTTAATTAGCTTCAGTACTTTTTTCTCCCTTTCAAAGTTTTATTACTTAAGTGACAGTAATAAAACTCAGTAAAGGTAATATTTAGAACACATAGAAAAAAATAACACGTGCAAATTTCGGTTATTCTTCGATGCCTAGTAAGGAAAATTCCAATATAATGGCAACGATAGAACAAATACATTGTCCTGAGAATTAAAAAATATATATATTATTTTCCAAACCACTCTATTCAACTTTGGTGTTAATATACATCTGTTTAATTTGAGGATTGTTGCACAAATGCAAATATCTGTCAAATCCAAGTATCTTTTGTGCTATGAATGTCAAAACATTGTTATTTCTGAGAATGGGATTCTAGAGCAACCACTTTTGGCTGAATCATTTCTTATAAGATTACAGATATACAGTTTATTCACTCATATAACAAACATTTATGAATTTCTTTTGAACATCAGGAATTGTACTATTTATGATTTGAAAACATGAGAATTATATTATAAATATCCTTGAACATATTAATGTAGAAAAACATGGAAGCAAGTAATTTTAAATGAATTTGAGAGTTAAAATCATTTATAAATATATTTATTATTTGAAAATTACATACTAGACAACACAATCTTGGGACATGTGGTTTGAAGATTTTTTTATTTCAGCCATTTTATTGGTTCATCTAGATTTTTAAATAGATATGGATTTTTTCTCTCAGATTGATAATCCTATTGTCTTTTCTCCAAAATAATATTTATATAGCCCTAAGATATTCTCTTTTTTTTACCTTTCAATTTTGTTGGATTAGAATGAAATTACACCCTGAGTGAAGATTTTAGTGATATGCTTACAACAAATATGGTAGTTCGATTATATCAAAATTTCATTGTTTTCTTACTTCCATGTTAAGTATCTATAAACAAATTCTATTCTAATGTATTTTCC
>NW_011888904.1:5959542-5961023 GCF_000151845.1 Pteropus vampyrus | reverse complement strand
TTGAACATATTAATGTAGAAAAACATGGAAGCAAGTAATTTTAAATGAATTTGAGAGTTAAAATCATTTATAAATATATTTATTATTTGAAAATTACATACTAGACAACACAATCTTGGGACATGTGGTTTGAAGATTTTTTTATTTCAGCCATTTTATTGGTTCATCTAGATTTTTAAATAGATATGGATTTTTTCTCTCAGATTGATAATCCTATTGTCTTTTCTCCAAAATAATATTTATATAGCCCTAAGATATTCTCTTTTTTTACCTTTCAATTTTGTTGGATTAGAATGAAATTACACCCTGAGTGAAGATTTTAGTGATATGCTTACAACAAATATGGTAGTTCGATTATATCAAAATTTCATTGTTTTCTTACTTCCATGTTAAGTATCTATAAACAAATTCTATTCTAATGTATTATCCTATATTTCTTGTTAAAGTTACCAAAATAATTTAAATTTCCTCTGGTTCATAGTACTGTTCCCACAAAATCCATCTTACTATAGTATGTTTGCCTTCTTTGTCAACTTTCAACTACAAAATCATCCATACGCTTTTCCCTTTAAGTCCTACTAGAACACAAGTTCCACAAAGGGAGGATTTTTATCTTTTCTTCAGTGCTTTATCACTAGTTCCTATTATGTTCTCAGCATGTAGTGTGTATGCTTAATATATAGATATTGGATAAATGAAGGGTCACCAACCTTTCAACAACTACACTAGGCACGAAATTTAATTCCTCATCAGTACACATCTCTTAGACCCCATCTATTATTTCTTCAACTTAGCTACATGTTCGGCATCTCTCAATTTAACCTAATCCAATCAACCTAATTCTATTTCAGCTTAAATTCCAGAGATTTTTCCTTTTTTATTTTTCCTTCTTTATTGTCATTGTTTTTTTGTTTGTTCATTTATTTGTTTTTATCTGCTACCTCTCTCCTACTTATGCTATTTAATAACTTCAGAAATAACGTCATTAAGTCATGTAAAGCTAGAAAACCAATTAGTCTATCATTACTTGACCTGTGTTTCTCAATTAAATAAGGGATTACTCCTTGGAGACCTTTAGGAAAATTATAATTAATTGGCATGAAAATGTTGAATATGTATAAGTTTCATCTGATTCCCAAAAGAATCTGTGTCTTCACAAAAGCCAGTGATTTAGCATAGCGATTTGAAAAATTTTGATCATGAACCACAACACAAGTTTTAATTTTTTTCAGTTAGAGTTTACCTTCAATATTATTTTATATTAATTTCAGATGTACAGCATAGTGGTCAGACATTTATATAATTTACAAAGTGATTCTCCCTGATAACCCACCTTGCACTATACATAGTTATTACAATATTATTGACTATATTCCTATGCTGTAGTTCACTTCCCTGTGACTATTTTTATAACTATTTATACTTCTTAATCCCTTCTCCTTTTATACCCAGCACCCAATACTTCTTTCATCTGGCAATCA
>NW_011888904.1:5955329-5959492 GCF_000151845.1 Pteropus vampyrus | reverse complement strand
TATATATATATATACACATACATACATATATATACATACTACATCTTATTTATCCAATCATCTACTGATGGGAACTTAGGTTGCTTCCATTCCATGGTTATTGTAAATAGCCCTGGAGTGAACATATGAGTGAATATATCTTTTTGAATTAGTGTTTGCATTTTCTTCAGATAAATACCAAGAAGTGGAATTGCTGGTAAAAAGACAGTTCTATTTTTAAATTTTTGAGGAACCTACAAATTGTTTTCCATAGTGGCTGTACCAACTTACAGTCCCGCCAACAGTGCACAAGGGTTTCCTTTTTTCCACATCTTCACCAACACTTATTTTTTTTTGATTCATTAATGATAGCTATTCAGACAAGTGTGAAGTAATTTTAATTTGCATTTCTCTGATGATTAGTGACATTGAGCATCTTTTTGTATGTCTATTGGCCATTGGTATGTCCTCTTTGGAGAAATGTCTATTCAGGTCCTCTGCCTATTTTTTAACTGGATTATTTGTTTTTGCTGTTTAGTTCTATGAATTCTTTATAAATTTTGGGTATTAACCCCTAATCAGATATATCATTGGAAAATATCTTCTCCCATTCAGTAGGTTGCTTTTTCGTTTTGTTGATGGTTTTTTTTTGCTGTTCAAAAATTTTTGTTTGATGTTGTACCCTTGCCTGAGAAAATATATCAGAAAAAATATCACTAAGAGCAATATCAGAGTTTACCACCTATTTTTTTTTTGTCTAGGAGTTTTATGACTGCAGGTCTACATTTAAGGCTTTAATCTATTTTTAATTTATTCTTGCGTGTAAGAAGGTGGTACAGAATTTCATTTTTTTGCATGTTATCTACTCAGCTTTCCCAACACCATTTATTGAATAGACTATCTTGACCTCATTGTATATTCTTGCCCCTTTTGTTATAGATTAAATGACCATATACTTATGGGATTATTTCTAGCTTTCTAGATTGTTCCTTGATTTGTGTGTCCATTTTTGTGTCAGTACCATGCTGTTTTAATTACAATAGCCTCGTAGTAGAGTTTGACATAGGTAGCATGATACCTACAACTTTGTTCTTCTTTCTCAGCTTAGTCATGGTTTGGGGGTGATATGTAAGAAATGACAACATATTGTAATACTACTATAAATAATTATTGAATGATTTGAATAGGTGAAATTTAGCTTTGTTTTACTCTCATTATTACCTTCAACCGAGCTACTTCAAATCTCTTGTTTCTAGTTTTTAAGATATCTTAAATACATCCAATAATTTAGAATTGTTCAGTTAGGGAAGGAAATGTTATGTTCCCTTTCTTGAAGATATTGCAGAAATCTAGATATCTAGAACATTATGGGGACATTATCTGTTGTTTAAAGATGGAGCAATAATAGATGCAGTTTAGATAACAGTCAGTCAACATAGCGTGTCAGCAAAAGTGGCAAAATGAGTGAAAGTTCTTGTCCGAGTGCTTATGTATCATCCCCCAAACAGCAGAAACAGTTTCACCCTTTTCGAAGAGACTTTTTCTATAACTCATCCACCCTATTTGTACTATGTTAGTCTCTTAACTTCTCTAGGTAAAATGCCAATTTTGATGTTTTGTTCTGTTCTATTTTGTTTTGTTTTGTCTTGTCATAGAAGTGGGGAAACAACTTGCAGCCTTTTTTTCCCTACTAAATGCTTTTCATGTCCAAGACACTTTTTGACTAGAGAAACCAGAAGGAAATTTGCAAGTGAAGTCAAACAAAACACTAATCAATTCTTGTAGTATGTATGAAAATGCTTTCATTTTCATAACTCACTTAACAAGTAGGTATGTCCTGTGGTGCAAAAAAATACATTAATTGTTCTTCTTTCATCACCTCTACAAATTGCTTTTATGTAATATACTACACTATAGGACACTTACCCAGAGAGTTGATGCAAAATCTCATTTTGGGAAACAAAAGTGGTGTCTAATTATATGGCAAGAGAATGAATACTACATTCCAAGTTGATATAGGACCTGACACTCCAAATCTAAAGTAAGTTATATGGAAGCCCCCCAACCCCATCCCAAACATGTATTGCCCTTCCCTTTGATATAAAATCAACTGAGAATGTAAATCGAACTATGAACATTCAAAAAGCACTTTAAAAATGTATATCATATCTGTAGTATATGCAATAATAGATTATGATGACTTGAAAAGAACAAATACATTGGTGAGAATCTATAAAATATACTATTACTGTAATTTGGGGATTGACCTTTGATATATATAACTAGCCAGGAATTTGCTGATTTCTACTCTTCCATTCTAATGTATTTTTGTCCCCATGAGCTTTACCTTCTGCAATCAGTATCTTTCATCCTTTCCCATACACAGGTCCAATTATAAAGTAATCAAAACCTACTATCTCAGAAGGTTTTTTTTAGGTTATTATCCCTTCAGTAGCATTTAACTAGTAGCTACATAGCAAGTTGCCAAAGTCAAGGTAGAATAGAATAATGGAGTCTACTTTTTTAAAATTATTTTAAGAAAAGGTGGCAAAATAAATTTTTTTATCATGTAGTTTTATGAATTTTACTCATAGCGCTTTTCTCTTTTCTAGGGCTAATATGTGAGTTGCAAGAATTGAGCCAGAAGAACTTTATCTCTTATCAATCATTTATCTCTTATCAGCCTCCTAAATATGATAAATTTAGCTTAATCTCAAGTTCCAAATAACACCAATCCTAAGTAAATGAAGTAAAGTTGAATTCAATAAATATTTACTGATTACTTTATATTCACCTGCACACTGTGCTGTGTACTGGAGATAGAGAACAGAGTAATTCTTGACCTCAAGGAACTTTGTGTAATAGGAGATAGTTTATATATGTGTCTGTATGGAGAGAGAAGAAAGATAGAGACAGACATATAGAAGCAGAAACAGAGACAGACAGAGGGGGAGAGGAGGAAGAGAGAGAGAGAGACAGAGAGAGAATGTGTTATCAGTGAAGAAGGGTTCAAATAAAAAGGAACTACCTTACCCATAACTATATGATATGTGAAATATGAAATAAATATTTTATCAGAGAATTATGTGGTATGTTGAGTAAGGACAATAGTGTACTCACATAGTATGGTCATTTGCTTATACAAATTAAAATATATAAATGAAGAGTCAAATTGCTATTAAATATTTTTTGAGTGATTTCTTTTATTAAGAATATGTGCCCTATTTCATCACTTCACTTTTATTAGACTATTTCCATCATGATATTGAAACTATGATATCTCAAAGGATCTTTTTCAATATACTGTAAGTCAAAATATTCAGTTGCAGGAAATGTTGAAGTTAAATTGCATTTTTTAAAAGGCTGACCTTTTAAAATATTAGTGTTAGAACTTCAGAAAGTGTTTCAATCCAAAAGCTGTCATGTGGTCATTAATTTCAGAAATCAGCATGAAAATACATATGGACTGATTTTAAAAAGTGAGGCAGAAATTACATTAGAAAAAAATGATAAAAATGAAAAAACATCAATTTCTCACAGTCTCTGAGTGCTCTTAAATTTCTAAAGGATGTGTTTGACTGGGCTTTCTACAATCTAATTCATTGAATTGCCAATTGTCGACCTAGATCAATCTTTACACTATTGGTTACTATTAATCAGAGTTAGTAAACATCTCACTTTCAATTTAATGATTTAAAAAAAATAAAAATGAAGATGACATTTTGTCAAATATATTTAAAATATCTACAAGTGTATTATTGAACTCAGGCTGCCATAATAAAATACCACAGTCTGTGTCGCTTAAACAATAGATATTGATTTTCTCATTGTTCTGGAGCCTAGAAGTTCTTGATAAAGTTGCTGGCAAATTTGAATCCTGTTGAGAGGTATTTTCTCAGCTTGTAGATGACTGCCTTCTACCTATGTCTAAGTTTTGGCCTTTTTTTATTTGGCTTGTAAGAATACAAAAAATATTAAGGGAATTAACACTTTACCCTATAGTATGAAACTTTTTCATATAGTGTATTTTTAAATCTTGTTTATGATTGTTTGACATAAAGAGGTCTTAAATTCAACAGTATTTCTTTAAATATGAAAGTCTGCAAGTGGAATTAGAAAGATCTTTATTCCAAGATTTAATAACGGTTTGCTCCCTTTTGGTTTAAACTAGAGACCCCTCTATG
>NW_011888904.1:5951777-5952164 GCF_000151845.1 Pteropus vampyrus | reverse complement strand
TCAAAATTCTATATAAAATGTTTTAACTTCCCTTGCCCCTACTTTGTCTGCATTTCTGAGGTGACGATTCTCTCTTTCTAATTTACAACTGAAAGTAAAGCTTGATGTGCGTAATTATAATTTTCTTAGCAGGGCTTCATCTAATGCAGATTTACTTATTAGAACTTTAGCTTTTTCCATTACTTCCATTCATTCAATTACTACATATATGTGTGTGTATATATATATATATATATACACATATGTATATGTATACATTTACATGTGTGTGTATAAATAAAACATTTGCCAAGCACTAGGCACTGTGTTAATTGCTGTGGATAAAATGGTGAATAAAACATACACACAGTATCTGATCTCCTAGCATGTGCATTATAAGTACAAAAC
>NW_011888904.1:5951154-5951586 GCF_000151845.1 Pteropus vampyrus | reverse complement strand
TTGATTTATTAGAATTAAGGAAAATGTATTTTGAAGTACATTAGAAAATAGATATGCCTATAGGAATCTATATGGAATATATATGGAAGAGATAGAGATACTCAGATCATGGTATAATATTCTGATCAACTGAGGAAATTATCTGTTTCTGTTACCATACCACATTTAAAAGAATATTTAATATTCTTTAAAAATATTAAAATATTTAAAAATAAAGTCTTTCCTATTCAAGATACAAAACTTCTTTGTATAGCCTTTAGAGCAAATTTTTTCTTGGCAAATTTTACTAATTAAATTTTAGAAGTTCTTGGAAAAAATTTATATACTTTAAAATTTACATGAGATGTTTTAAATTTAGACATATTTGGAAAAAGTACTCATCGACAGTACTGAGACTTTCAATCCACAAATAAGATATATATTTCTAAATGT
>NW_011888904.1:5915558-5949394 GCF_000151845.1 Pteropus vampyrus | reverse complement strand
GCACTAGGCACTGTGTTAATTGCTGTGGATAAAATGGTGAATAAAACATACACACAGTATCTGATCTCCTAGCATGTGCATTATAAGTACAAAACATACAATGATAATCATATAAATATATAATGAAAATAACACAAATGATGCAAATACAAGAAGATAGAAAAGGCTTCTCCAGTTTTGGTGGTCAGGCAAGTCTTCTTCGAGGAAACGACTGCAAATGATCTAAGTTAAAGGACAAGTGGAAGGAAAAAATCCCCTGAGGAAACAATTCATATGTAATGACATGAAGCAGAAGATAGGATGTTATGTTTAGAGAACTTAAGGATACCAGTCATTGTGTGTGACTTAGGTGCAAAGAAGGAGTAGAAAGGAACATGAGATGAATTTTAATACATAGATGGGACCATGCCTTTCAGTTCCACATAAGCTAAGTTTGTTTGTTTGTTTATTTTATTTAAGATCATTGAGAAGCCATTAAATGGTTTTAAACAAGGATTTATCTATTAAGATATGTTTTTCAAAAGATCTTTGAGAAAAGGAAAATTAAAAGAAGAAAGGAGTTGGGGGTGTTAGGATGCTGCTGCAGTGGGCAAGTGTTTCTGGTGAAACAGTGGAATTGAGAAAGATTATGAAATACATAGAACTAAATTTCTCCAAGAATTGATGTTCCCTCAGATGCATTGAACTAATCTTATTCCAGCAGTAAATGCTACTAGATTCCTGTCTCTCTGCACACACTTATGATGGAATAAGTATCCTCTACGTGTCCTACTTGAAGAAATTGCTCTCTGAGTGAATGTAAAAAAACTGTAAAAACAAAGATGCAGGATTAGGACTTCTCCAGTAGTATTATTTGCACAACAGAGAAAAGGCTGCCCAATTTTTCATATAAGTTTGTTTGTTTGTTTGTTTGTTTGTTTGTTTGTTTGTTTGTTTCCAAACTCTGGGACTTAGTGTCAGGGAAAGAGATGGCTAAGGTATAAAATCTCTTTCTGTATTTTATAAAATATTCTGTTTCATGAAGTGAAGCTTGTGGAGGCCATGAAAGAAAACTTAGGTCAACATTTTTTCAGTTTTATCTATTTGTAAGAGTTCTTCAAAATTCTAGTATTAGGTTTTCTGTTATCTTACTTGTGAGTGAAAAGGCTTTGTAGATATTTTTGTTTGTGTTTATTAAATTTTCTTATTTCTTATTTCCTCAGAGAGGTTATAGAAAGAAGTTGGAAGGGACAGTATAGACTGCAAATAAAATTGTATTTTAAATTAGAACTTCTAGCATTTAATTGAGATTGTGCTAAACTTTTACTCAAAGAGCTAAGAAACCTTCGTAAATCATTTAGTTCCATCCCTTTGCCTTCAGACAGGTAAGTGTCTAAAACTAGGAGAATATTCAATCTTGTTCTTTCACTATTCAATACTAAGATAAGCAAGGATCAATAGGCAGGTTCGCTTAATTACATCTATTAACTATTTGTAATTTGATTGTGTTATCTCCAGTGACTACTGATTCCATGCATATTTTCTTCAACATAGCATTTGTTGACAAATTAATGTGAGGAATAGAGTGATGCAAATATTATCCATGCCCCCCCCCCACCAAAAACAACAAAAAACATAACAATTTTAATAGAATTCGTAGACATATGTCATCAGGTCTTTGCCTGTCTGTGACTTATGTGTCATTTTGTAGAAAATCCATTCATCAATTAATTTATTTAATGGAATAGATGATATGTTACCTTCTACTATAGGACAGGTTTTAATTGAGTGACTATTAGGTGCTAGGCGTTGTTCTAGGCACTAGGCTACCTCAGTGAACAAAACAAACATAAGCCCTGTTGCCGACAATTACAGATAGCTATGTGAATCTTTTTTGAGGACATGTGCCTCAGAGTTATTTCACATTAGGGCTAAGTACTTTGAGTGTATATACCTCAGTTCTCATTAGACATCAATAAATATTTTTCCCAGGGAGTGTTAAATTTTTAGTGTTTCTGGCTTCTGAACACACAGGTATAACAGATTCAGCTGGCAGAGAAATCCTTCAGGAAAACAGATGCATATGCTAGTTGTTGGAAATTGAACCAACTATGCCCTCACAATGGTATATCCTGAGGGAAAATGACTGGGAAGTGATAGCTTATTCTATAATCTATCTCTTCATAGCCCAAAGCAATATATATTTATGTTCATCCTCTCCTGTTACTGAATTTTCAGGATGTTATCTTGTCATAATTTCTTTTAAACAAGTGACAACAGCAGAATTAGTAAGATGATACAGTCCCTGATGCCATATATGGTTTTGAAGATGGTTACTGACTGAATGATTCCTCTCCAAATTCATATGTTGAAATCCTAACTCCTCAAAGTGGCAGTATCTGTAGGTGGGTCTTTGGGAGGTAATTAAGTCATGAAGGTAGAGCCTTCATGAATGAGATTAGTGCTCTTATAAAGGGACGTCATAGAGCTCTTTTACTCTCACTCTCTGTATCTTTGCGAGAATACAATGAAAAGGCAACCATCTGCAAACCATGTTTTTTTTTTATTAAGCCAACAATATTAAACTAGTCTTATTTGTCAAAGATTGACTTAAATTATGTGTACTTGAAAAATATTTTGGTTTCTATGTATCTAGTAGTTTTAGGAATATTTAACTTACATAAGTAGTTATTTATCATTAAGCCAAATAGAAAAGATCTCCTTTATGAAATCCTTTAAGAGATTTCATAAATTAATTTATAATACCATCTAGAGGCAGGATAATATTCCATATTATACATATGCATATTATACATATATACAAAAGTGCATAAATTTATATACAGACAGATACAAACAGAGATCGTATAGATTTTATTCTAAAATCCTGGCTATGAGTCACACATGAACACAATAATATAAAACTCATTTATATAATAGTGTTGACTCTTGTCTTTGCTCTACTTTATATTTTTTTCTGAATTATGTTTCTGGAAGATGGGACAAGTTGAGATTACCTGCATAATATGAGAGTTAAAACTTCCCACCAATATTTATGAAGGAGATTTTTAAGATTTTTCTTTTGCCTCTAATATGTATGTTATGGAAGCTTTGGACAAAATTTGGGGTGTGGTATTGAGAGACGACAAACTTTCAGCTGTCCAAGGAACATATATTGACCATATCCTAGGTCATGAGACAAATCAAAACAAATGCAAAAGAATTGAAATCATACAGAGTATAGCCTATGACCACAATAGACTCAAAATGTAAATCAACACGAATATAATGTGAAACTCTCCAAACACCCAGGAACCAAATGATATACTTCTAAATATTCCATGTGTCAGAAAGGTGGTCTTAAAGGAAATAAGGAAATACACTTAACTAAATAAAAAGGAAAATATAGATATCAAAATTTGTGGGGTCATGAGAGGGAAATTTATAGCATTAAATACATAGTTTAAAAAGCAGAAAATTCTCAAATTGATAATTTGTGCTCTCATCTCAAGAACCTAGAAATAGAAGAGAAAGGTAAACCCAAAACAAACAGAAGAAAAGAAGAAATAAAGATAAAAACATAAATCAATGACATTAAAAATTGTAAAGCAATTGAGAAAATTATTGAAGCAAAAGCTACTTCTTTGGAAAGATTTATGAAGTTCACAAACTTCTAGTAACATGATAAAGAGAAAAAGAAGACAAGTTACCAATATCATGAATAAAATAGGGTCTGTCACTACAGATCCAGCAAATATGAATAGGATATTTAGAGAATTCTGTGAACAATTCTACAAACATAAATTTGATCACTCAAGTGAAATGGATCAATTAGTTAAAACACATAAACTACCAAACTCACCAGATATGAAACAGGTTATTAAAAAGCCCTTTTTTTTCAGCCCCATGACTATTAAGGACATTTCATTCACAATTTTAAAGTTTCTCAAACCTTGTTATGCAGTGCAATTTATACTTTATACAGTGTGAGTTCTCTGAGATTTTGCTACTTTAAATTAGTCTCCTTTCTCAGAAATGAGTGATGAAAAAATGCCTAGAAATACTTTAGCCAAAACAACTCATGAAATTTGTAGTAAATTGAATAGGAGCCTCTAAAAATGTATGCCCACTCAGAAACTCAGAATGTGACCTTACTTGGAAATAGAGCCTTTGTAAATGTAATTTATGTAAAACTAGAAATAAGTTCATACTGGATTAGAATGGGCCCTAAATCTAATGAGAACATCCTTAGACAAAACAGGACATACAGAGACACAAGGGAAAGATGATATGAAAATGGGGGCAGAGATTGGAGTGTCTACAAGCCAAGTAAAGCCATCAATTGCTGGGGAGCCAATAGAACTAGGAGAAGGCATAGAAGTGATTCTCTCTCAGCACCTCCAGAGGGAACCAACCGTGTGACACCTTGATTTCAGACTTCAGGCTGCCAAAACTGTGAAAGAATACATTTCTGTTTCTGTAAGCCACCAAGTTTGTGGTCGTATGTATGATAGCTCCAGGAAACTAATACAGAATTCATTACATAAACATTTACAGAATACTCGTTATCTGCCAGGTACTGACTGATGTGCACAATGGGTATGTGACATTCGATAAGATCCAGGCCTAGCCATCAGTTTCTTAAGTTTAATGATAAGAAATTTGAGGAATGGCAGTAATACAAATGGAAACAAATTGCTAAATACCTGAGTTCAAGCAATGGAGTAGTAAAAAAGCTGCTTTTTCTCTTTTTATATTTCACTACATATCACTTGTTGCATTTACATTTATTAGCATTTCAGTAACACTTTAGAGCTTTAAAATATTGTGGGCTTCTCATATCAAAAACCTACTGGTCTCTATTGAAGAATGAATGTAGCGTCTTCTGGGTATTGATCTCTAGCTTTCAATGAAATAAAGTGATATTCTCTTTTATCAGAGAAAATAATGGTATTTGAAGACTTACAAAGAGAATAAAGTAATCTGAATGGGAAAGAAAATGTTTTTTTCTCTTGTAAATTCAGTGTCAGCCAAGTAGAAGTAAAGTTACTATATATAAACAAGTCGCTAGAACTCAAAAGTTTAGCAGTGCTTCATAGCCTTGTAAGCTCAAATAGCATGAAAAACCAAACAAGTGTTTTAAGTTCTAGTTTATCAGAATCAGACATGAAATTCATTGTTTCATCTTTGATATGTACATATATGTATGTGTATATATATACATATATATATATGTGTATATATAATATATATATATCTCAACTTTTCCAAGAAGACATCATTTTCCCAAACTTATGTTAATAGTAAGTGTACAATTTCATTACTTTCCTGCTTGGGCTAAAATTTATTTAACATAATCTATTTGGATATTCCAATGTCTGGAATTGGAATTTTTATCCACTGTGCTCAAAGCATGAAATCAATTAAATGGATAAAATTTCTCACCGTGTCCTCTCATTATTTCCATTTTTTTCCCCAGTAACTATATATTTGTATAAAAGACATAAAGTAAACTTTGAATGTAAGCAAACTTGAGTAGTTCCTTATTGGAGTGAAAAAGATAGCATTGATAAGAAATGTGCTTACATGCTAAAGGGAGGTCTAAAGCAATAATACAAATTTTGGGAGATATCACTTTCTCTAAAGAAATATATTGGGCATTTGTAAAGAGTTTTATATTTTAGAAGAGTTTTCTTGTAGTTAGCATAATCAATGGCAAGGAAGATTGTATTCAGAGTGAACAAACAGTTAGGACATTGCTGCAAAAATCTATGGAACAGGTACTGTGACATAGATTAAACGGTTGGTAGTGGGGATGGATATAATAGAACCCTTTCAAAAGGAAGGAGGCAGGGACAAACCTAGCTGGGTGCAAAATCACCAATAATAGCAAATGGGGAAAGCCTCCTTTGTTCTTTTTTTACTTAGTATTGGACCATTATGGAAGAGCATTTGTTTTGATAAAAGTGACTTCAAGATAGTCATAGGAGTAACATCAGTGAGTTTTGCTAAATGTTTAGGCAATGATAAAAGGAAATTCAGTATTCAGTGAATTATGCAAGGGACTGATTATCTGGATGTTAGACTTTTTCAGAATTTTTTTTCCTGTTTTCCATCTGTTGCTCACAATTGGTCTTTTCCCCACTCATTAGTCTCCTTACCAGAGGGATGGAAGTTATTTGAAACTCTGTCGTCAGATGCTGCATCCAATTTGCATCTTAGTTGAGATTTTGTTTTTATCAATGTGGGTTACAGTAATATATTTTCTAACATCAAAGTATTTTCAAGCAGGAACAGCTCTTGAAAATCATTTAATCCAATGCTACCAGAAAATGTAAAATGATTTGTCCCAAGTCACCTAGCTGGGATAAAGGAACAGAACTGGATCATACCCCAGATTTCCTCAAAATTAATATGCCATTCCTTTCACTGAAGTCACTATCTGTCTTTACTACATCACAACATTGAAAATTAGCTTTAAAAAATAGGTATATTGGGAATTCTGTAGGTTTATTTACTTACTACTCAGGTCCACATAACCTTCTCATGCCAGCTTAGGCTGCCTCTCATCAGACATGATGCCTGCAGGTTCTTTTCTTTTTAAGCCTGGCTATCAAGTGGCAGAAATATTGCCAAGCTTCTCTCTCTTCTTTGGTTCCAACAAAACAAGCATACATGTTTTTCACATATTTTTCACTTTTTAAAATTATTTTTTAAATATTTTATAGATCATCACTACATAAAAATAATGAGAAAAATAACAGCTTATTTAAAGATATATCCCTTCTCGAGATGGCAAAGTAGAGATTTCCAAACACAGTTTCATCAAACTTTTACTCTCTTCTTTAAATCTCATATGCTTTCCTTCTTTCTAATTACAACCTTCCTTGTTACTCCAGGATTCAGTTGATAAAATAATAGATGACCCTTGATTCTAGCTTGACTGCCACACTGGATGGCATACACTTATTGGGAAACTAAAGATTTAAATTTTTTAAAAAGTGGCAAAAAAAAAGATAACAGCAGAGGCATAAGTATCTTCTTTCTTTGAAGGGCATTGCTACATGGTGTGCGTGTGTGCACACACGTGTGTATGTATGTATGTGTGTATTTGTGTGTGTTTTTATTGCCTAGTTTCTATTTTGCTAGAAATAGTCATTCTGGGGAAATAGAGAAACCTACATAGCATTTTATTTGACTGAGATCCATTTTAGTTAATCAGTCTGGAAAGTTTTACAATCAGAACCAGAGCAAGATGCATGAAAGACTCTAGGGTGGTTTCTAATAAGGGTAAACAGGATTCCTTCAAATCAAATGCTGTGTTAGCTGTATAAGAAGGAGCTAAATCTTTTAACATTTCCACATGCTATTGTTATAGGATACTTATTTCATTTGAGTCATTGATTTTTAGGACCTGAGGTAGATCAGTTCAATTGGGTTTAAATTGATTGATTATGCCTGGCGGGCTTCTAGTATTTGAACGTTACTGGATTGCATCCCATGAGAAGAATCTTACCTTGCTAGGGAAAGAGCTTATGTGTAGGTGAGCTTTTTAACCCATAATAGTAATTAATGGATCATAGGTTTCATATGGTATTGACCAATTTGGTATTTTCTACTCTGAGGTTATATTTTAAAGCTGTTGTCTATATCAGCCTTCACTAGATGTATACAATAGGCCTCAAGAGATTAGGTCAGTAAACACTGCTGAATTAGTAAAATCTCATTCATGTCATTCAAAAACTGTCCTTAAGCATCTGCATAATTGAGGGTTGACTGGCAATTTAATCACTTTATAAGTAAAACAGTACCTTACTACAAGGATTTCCTAGAGAGAAAATTCATAATCAAATGATCGGTTTCTGTGTTCATAATCAGGGGTCTGCAAACTCTCTGTAAAGGGCCAAATATTAAATATTTTAGGCTCTGTGGCCATAAGGTATCTGTTGCAACTATGCAAGTCTGCCATTCTATCATGAAAGCAGCTAGAGACAATACATAAACAAATGGTGTGGCTGTGTTCCAACTAAAATTTATTTACAGAAACAGAGGGCAGGATATGACCAGCAGGACAGATATGGGCTGCAGACCTTAATTTACTAATTCTGTTCTAGACACAGTGTGTGATTTATCTCATTTAATTCTCACAACATTTATATGGGATATACATTATTATTGTTAATATTATTATTTCTCCTTTAAAATGAATATATTGAGGAATGTCATACTTTAGTATATTGTCATTCAACTGAAAAGTTGAGATATGATTTGAAACCCTATTTTCTTGACCCATTTACTACCATACCTATTCTTTTAATTTTTTTTATTTTTCAATTATAGTAGACATTTACTATTATATTAATTTCAAGTGTACAACATAGTGGTTAGACATTTATGTAACTTACGAAGTGATCCTTCCCAGTAAGTCTAGTACCTGCCCTCACACCTTACATAGTGATCACAATATTTTTGACTGCATTCCCAATGCTGTACTTTATATCCCAGTGACTGTTTCATAACTGCCAATTTGTATTTTTTAATGCCTTCACCATTTTTACGCAGCCCCTCAACCCCCGTTCCACTTGGCAACCATCCATTTGTTCTGTTTGTTTCTGTTTTGTTTGTTCACTTATTTTGTTTTTCAGATTCCATATATAAGTGATATCATATTGTATGTCTTTCTCTGTCTGACTTATTTCACTTAGCATAAGTACCATGTCCCATGATACTTATTCTTGTATATATTCTTCTTCTGGTCAAGTATATTCATTACAACTAATTTCAACTCTGAATGTCCAAAAACACAAAATATTAACAACTTAGACAGTATAAAAGTTGATCTTTAAAGTCAGACAAGTGGCCCAGGGTTGATATGAAAGCCAATTATGTCCAGAGATCCAATTTCTTTTATCTTGTTATCATGTGATTTTCATCACGAATATTACAGCTTGTGATTTAAGAAACCTCTAGCTCCACACTCTAAACAGCAGGTAAGGGAAAAGGAAAGATTGACACAGGAGAGCAGTGCTATTTGCTTAAATGAAACTACTGACCTGTTTACATTTTTTTTCACATGACTACATTCAGCAAAGCTTGGAAATAGCCTTTATTCTAGGCAACTTATACTCTCAGGTAAAATCACAGATTTTATCTAGAAGAAAGGAGAATTGAATAGGGGAATTGGTAGACTCACAAAGGAGCTATACTTTCTCTTCCCAACATAAGGGAAGTAGAAGTGTGAGGTGGTAGCTGAAATTTGCAGAGCTACTACAAGCAGGGCACTGTATATGGGCTTTACATAGGCTCTGCCATGTTGTCTTCACCATAGTCCAATGAAAAAGAGTTTTAGGTAGATTAAATAACTTTCCCAATCCACACAGATAGTAAATAGCAGGTATAAAAAACAAATTCAGCTAAATATAATCTCCAAGTCCATACATTATTACTAGAATAGTAATTGTTGAGCAGGTTAGTGATTTTCAAGCCATCTTGAGAATATGCCAAAAGTTGAAGGGCAAAGACCCTGTGAAACCAGAAATGGAACATTTACGGCAATGATTTTCAATGAAAGTGTGGCAAAAATGTCGATTGGAATTTGAGGTGAGATGAGAGAAAGGGAATTATTTAACATATATTTTTATTAGAAGTAGATATGATTTAAAACAAGTAAAAATAAAAGCGAGGAAAATGGTTCCAGGGCAGTACATAAAAAAAAAAAAAATCACTTGGGGAATCTCACTAAAGTGCAAATTCTGACTCACTAGGTCTGTAATGAAGCCTGCAATTCTAGGTAGCCTTCTTTTTCCTGTATTTTCACATGATGGAAGGGGTCTCAGGAATGCTGTGAAGTCTTTCTTTTTATTATTATTATTTTTTTTAATGATGATGACATTAGTTAATGAAATCCAGTAAGTTTCAAGTGTACATTCAACAGCAAGTCATATATTTTGCATTATATGTCCACTGCCCTAGTTAGATTTCTTTCTCTCACCACATATTTGACCCCTTTTACCCCGTCTACCATATTCCCCTTCACCACTTCCCTTTGGTAACCACTAGTCTATTGTTCATGTCCATGAGTCTCTGTTTGTTTGTCCGTTTGTTGCTTTTAGGTTTATATCCCACATATAAGTGATATCATGTGGTTTTCAACTGTTTCTGTCGGGCTTATTTCACTTAGCCTGCTTATCTCAAGGTCCATCCCATGTTGGGTCTTTCTGTAAGAGTGCTAATCCTATTTATCAAGGCTCCATCTTTATGACCTAAGTACCTCCCCAAAGCACCACACCTTAATTTCTTCACATTGGGCATTATGTTTCAGCATATGAATTTGTTACTGGGGAGCATGCATATATTCAGTGCACATAAGACTCCAAATAGCCTAAATAGCTTTGAAAAAGAACAAATGGGAGGTCTCACACTTCCTGATTTCAAAACTTATTACAAAGCTGCAGTAATCAAAGCAGTGTGTACAGGAATAATGAAGTACAAATTAGTAGTTAAAAAATAGTCATGGGGATACAAAGTACAGGATAGGGAATATAGTCAATAATATTATAATAACTATGTACGGTGCCAGGTGGGTACCAGACTTATGGGGGACCACGTCATATATTAAATGTCTAACTACTGTGCTGTACACCTGAAACTAATGTAATATTAAATATCAACTGTAATGGATTAAAAAAAAAAAAAGCAGTATGTGTGGTAACAGAATAAAGACAGATATATAAACCAATGGAATAAAATAGAGAACTGGATATTCACATGTAAAAGAATGAAATTGGACCCTCCTTTACAAGTATGTAAAAACTAACTAAAAATAGATCAAAGATCTTGATGTAAGAGCAAAAATTATACAAATCTTAACAAAAGCACAGTGGGAAATCATGACATTGGATTTGGCAGTGATCTCTTGGATATGACATTGAAAGTGCAGGCAACAGAAGAAAAACTACATAAATTCAACTACATCAAAATTTAAAACTCTCATGCATAAAAGAACACTATTGGTAAAGCGAAAAGACATCCCACAGAATGAGAGAAAATATTCACGAAAGATACATCTGATAAGGGGTTAATATGCAGAATAAATAAAGAATTCCATCAACTACAAAAAAAAAAACAACAACCACAACCTGATTTTAAAGTTGAGTAAAGTACTTATATAAACATTTCTTCAGAGAAGCAATATAAATGGCAAGTTAACAAATGAAAAGATGTTCAACATCACTGATCATTAGAGAAACACAAATTGAAACTATAGTGAGATACTACCTCACACCTATCAGGATGGTCTCTTAAAAAAAAGTGTTAGTGAGGATGTGGAGAGAATTTGGGACCCTGTGCACTGTCACCGAGAATGTAAAATAGTGTAGTCTCCATGGAAAAATAGTATGGTGGTTCTTCAAAAAATTAAAAATACTATTAAGATATGGTCCAGCAATTCCAACTCTGGGTATACACCATAAAGAATTGAAAGTAGTGTCTTAAAGAGATATTTGTACATTCATGTTCATAGCAGCATTATTTACAATAGCCAAAAAAAGTATTATATTTATGTATAATGGAATATTGAGCCTTAAAAATGAAATAAATTCTGATATATATACAACATAGATAAACTTTAAGGACATTATGCTTTGTGAAATAAGCCAATCACCAAAAGATAAATACTATATGATTCCACTTATATGAGATACCTAAATTAGTAAAATTTATGGAGCTAGAAAGAATGGTCGTTGCCAGGGGCCGAAGGAGGGGGAATAGGGAGTTATTTTTTAAGGGTACAGAGTTTCATTTTTGCATATGAAAGTGGTTTTGGAGATGGACAGTGGTGATGGTTGTATAACAGTGTATGTACATAATATAGTTAAAGTATTGAATGCATTTAAAGCCACTGAATTGTACATTTAAAAGTGGTTAAATGGTAAATTCCTTATTTGTATTATATGACAATCATTAAAAAAAATATTTGGACCAGTGATATAACACTGGTGCATAGTGTCAAGGCCATAGGTGCATGGACTCCCTGTTGAGAGATCCTGAACTGCATTGTGCTCCCAGCAATTCTTTCAAATGCAAATGATTAAGAATATTTCTGCAAATTTTATTGCATTGTATTTCCTTGATTTTTCGGGCAATTTCTAAAATTGTCCAAAAACTACTATTTTAGTGTGTGCGTATCTTTGTGTATGCGTGCAAGTGTGTGTGTTTGTATAGAGTGGGAGAGGATACTTACTTTTCTAAACTTCCAACTTTTCTGAGGAGTATCAAATTTCATGTTAATATCATTTTTTAAAAAATATCAGGAAATTGGAGAGGGTGTGGGTGAAAAGAAATAGTTTTCCTCAGATCTAAGTCAATATTTAAACCCCATTCTTTCTCAATGACCTGCTTTTACATTAAAAGCAGGTTAAATTCTAAACTGTTACACTTGCCCCAAGTAACAAATTATTTAAATGGAGGTGTATAAGTAGTTAATATTATTCTGTCTTTAAAAAACTATACATGCAAATAAGATATTTAAACAGAAACTCTGAGTGTAATTATCTTGTAACATTCTAATATATCCACTTTAAAACTAGGTCACAATTTTTCACTGAGGCATGAAAGCATTACTTCCTTTTTCTTCCTCTAAGATACAGAGTAATTCAGTCATCATTTTTATACTAGACAGAGAAAATTTGGGGACTTAGGGGTGGAAGCTCCCCACACACACCAGAGTTCCTCCTTTTCAGAGAAAATCATATATAATTATATAAGGTTGGGGTTGGAAAGAGCCTTAAAGTTTACATAGTTTAACTACCCTCCTAAAGCATGAATTTGATATTTACCTATAAAATTATAATTGTGGCAATTATAATTTCAAGAAAAAAATAGTTAAGATTTTAGGACATGCCCTCTGTGTAACATAAAGAGTAGAGAAACTTACAGAGAAGCATTTAATCTCTCAAGACCAAGACAGGACTACAGCATTCCTCTTGTATTTAAAACAACAAGGAAATATGGGCCAACAGATAAAGATGATGCTAAAAAGACAAAGACAAAAACTCTTGGGATGCCGTTGCCACCCAAGTAAGAGGAAATGATTTGAAAATCTCGATGTGAATATGAATTTTTTTATAACTTGGCCCTTGGTGGCATGTATTTGTTATTTATTTATTTTTGGAATGGGGGAGGGAGTAAAAAGTAGAAAGCCAGGACAGTTAAAAATGGAAGCCAGAAAGGGCAAATGGGACCTTTGATTCCTCATATGTCATATGAGCGCAGTTTTTTTCTTTCTCATAGTGAATTAAATCTTGTAATGAATCCAGAAATATTATAGCCCCACATCTATGCCCTAGGGATATTAGAAACAGAAATAAATATATTTAGAGCTTGTTGAAAAGTGTATCTATTAAAAGTCCTAGGGGAAGGAAGTGCAAGTTTTGCTATGGCTTCCTGTCTTCACATATCTGCCTTCTGCATAGAGTATAGCTGCACATCTTAAATGATATCTATGTCACATTCACCTGGAAGAAATTTTTGACAATCCTGTAGTCTCTAGAATAGAATTCATATTTTTTTTTTCTACCGTTACTCTACATGATTTAAATTTCTAGCAAAATGCCTGTTATTCCATGTAGTAGTTAATAAGGGAAATGGTGTGGGCGCTGAAAAACTTCTAAAGCAATGCCTGAAATTTGATTGTAAGCCACTTTCCAAAACAGTTATAGATATGGAAATTAGTGAGATTTAATGGCACTAATAGTCTGGTATCAAACTTTTACCTGAGTCTTTCCTTACATTAGAAGTTCCATTGAAACATGTCAAGGAATTCCGAAGTCTTAGATATGTCTAGTGTATTTATCATGTAGTCTGTTCATATCAGTGACGCACACTTATCGGCATAAAAACAGCCCTCCAACCAGGCAAGTGACACTGTGACAAAAATGGAATTTAAAAAACTAATTGTATTCACATCCTAACAGTTACATATCTTGCTTATATTTGAGTCATCAAAAAAATCATGCAACACTTAGTTCTCTTAGCGTACCTGTGCTGGAAGATCACATGGAATAGAAGAGCTTTACTTTAATAAAACTGAATGTTGGGGCACTGTAGAGAATACATCTTTATATCTCTAAAATTCAGGGTTGAAAGTCTAATTTTATTATATTGCAACCATCAGATGTTTGATACCTGGAAGCTTCCCCGGTGTGGGATGCCAATAGGGAGGCCAGAAAAAATAGCCTGTGATAGCAAGGGCAGCCCAAGATTCAGCCTGCAGGGAAGAGCTGGAAAAAGTCAGTTGTCCAAGTAGCTGAGAGGAAAGATACTATGTGTCCCAAAGTAGGAGAGCGGGTTAGTGGGCAGAAAAAAAATGATGGGATGCCCAAACCAGAAGAAAAGCCACCATGCCTAGGCCAGTAAATGACCTCTGCCCTTTGAGATAAGACCCTGTCAGTCCTCTCATGGAGCAGACAGGTTCTTTCTAAAAGGAAAATGAGAAAACACACACACACACACACACACACACACACACACGTAAAGCTGCTCTAAATGGCTTTAGCCCCAGAAGAAACAAAGAGCAGGAAGTCCCATTACAAACAGCCAAGTCAGTTAGAGACCCTGACCTAATCCCAGACCCACATGAAATGAAAACTGATATAATGGGCTCCAAAGCTCAGGAGTACATATAGCTTTGGGGTCTGATCCTGGAAATACTCCTTCAGCTTCCAGAATGGGTAAAGTTCTAGTAGCTTCATATTTTACAAAATTTAAAAATGAATTTTGGGAATTATGAGATTTTGCATTCATAGTGCGAGAGAAAACTGATTCTTGGTAAGGAAAAGCTGCCAGTGGCCCCCAAGATCTCTTTCTCATCCACTTGGAAGCTACAGAGAACTGAACTGTTTCCTACTCTTCAGCACAGACTTAATAAAATTCTGTAGAGGATATAGAGGTTCCTCTTCCTTCTGCCGTCCGTCATGTGTTCTAGAACAGTAGGGAACAAAATAAATCCAGCTCTGCCGCCTGGAGGCACGGAGCAGGCACACAGGCTACTGCAGTAACTCTTCACCCCTGCCTGGACTAGTGGAAGCATACCAAAGGTAGAATAGTGTTGTGAGCAAGTGTAAAGATTTCAAGGCCATTTGTAAGATGTAGTACAAATGGTATCAGGACAATGGATTCCATGACCAGTGTGTTCCTTTTAATATTTTTTTAAGTTCCACTTTGTGCTAAAAGCAACATTATGTGAGGCAGAAGAAATGCCAGAATTTGTAAATGTGAAGCAGGAAGGTCAGGGGCAGCAAGGAAGTTCAGTTCCTCTCATGGAATAGCTTTCTGCCATTGTTCTCCTCAGCACAAACCTGGTGACTCCCTTGTGTTTTACCTGGCAGGGTAACAATAAAGCAAGCTGCTGAAGGAGGTGGTGCAGCTAAGAGAAGGTAGTATGAAAGGTTTGATTCCCTGTAGTAGAGACAATACGTCTGCCAGGGAATCTAGCCAGACATATGTCTGAGAAATGTAATCAATGTTTTCCTTAAGTAAGCATTGAATTACACTAATCCTCTATCCTAAAAGAGAACATTATAACTTAAGGACAGATTTAGGCCCCATTCTATACTTGTATGATCTCTCTGTTTCTGACATTCCATCATTCAACCAAGTATTTTGACTATCTATTTTGGGCCAGGTAGTAGGTGAGGCATCTAAAAGTAATGGTAATGAAACACAGCCCTTTTCCATTTTGTACTCAAACTATCATGAATAAATGTAATTGAGCTAACTCAAGTTTACAAAAGAGCAAATGATCCTATTATTTAAAAAAACCCAAATGTATAGATTGCATATTAAGGATGTTTCATCAGATGTTTTAATTAACTAGATGGGTAGGGGGAATCCTTTCACAGTGTATGTATATCTCAGCCATGATTTTAATAGTGATTTAAAAAAATATCTTACAGTTGTTCAGTTATGCCTAAATAAAGCTGAAATTTAAATAATATTCTACCAGGAAAAAAATGATGGTTTTTACTGAATATCTGCAAATGCCCTATACAATAGTTATTATTAATAATCCATTTAACACATAAAGCAACTGAGTTTAGAGAGTTTCACTAACTTTGATTCTAAAAATCTTTGCATTAATCTTTATTTTATACCACTGGTGAGCTGAGCATTAAATACCAGAAGTAGCTACAGAGTAAGGCAGATGCTGAAAAATGTAGGAGTTAGTGAGATTTGGATTTTTCCTAAGGGAAATAGCAGTCGATTAAAAAGTTCTAACCATAGAAGTTGCAAAAACCCCCAAGAAATTTTGAGAATCTTTGAGGAAAATTGATTATAGATTGATAAGAATGGATTCAAGGAGACAAGTTAGGGGACTACTTTTGGAAAAAAGTTGTGTAATTTGAAAATTGAATTTATGAGCCTGGTTGTCAGAAAGAAGTAATAAAATGACATTAGGTCTCTGAATGAGCAAACGGATGACTGAATATGCTTTAATAAATTATAAAAGCTTGGCAAAGAAAGCTCAATTTTTTTTTGGTGGAATATATGTATTTTTAAAGAGGAGTAGATCCTCTCTTATAAGCATATAACCTATGTCTTATAGGGATGAATGAGGGCTTACTGTGTTTATAATTTCATTTCCATAATGTATGAATTATAAAGCATTCTAAAATTTCAAATAGTGTCTTGTCAACCCAGATGTTTACTGTCTTCTTTCAAGCAAAGTTTTGTTCACTATGGGTATTTAAAAAATAGTGCTTTCTGTTTGTTTTTCAGTAGCAATAGCAGTGATGAGACATTTGTTGGGATGCATTAATGACTTTGATATTACAATAGTGCTCTTGAATTTCTCTTTTCTTCAATAGTAGCATCATTTTTCTGATCCATAAAACAAAATGATTTAAGCAAGGAGATTTCAGTTATGATGAGTAAAGTTATTTTCATGGACTTATCTCTTTTTAACTAAGCCTTTACCATCTGTTCTCTTTTCTTTACATGTTTAAGATGTATATAATTAACTGAGCAATCATGCCATAAAGGAAAGGATATGAATGATTTCAGTGCATCCTGATATTCTTTATACAGCACATCTGTTATGAAAAGATTTTCTACCAAGCACATGTTTCAGGTACAAATCATAGGAAATCATTTTTTCTTTGATCAACTCTTTCTAAAATAAACAACAACAACAACAAAACAAATTTAAGAATTCCATGTCCATTGAAAACACACAGTAAGTTATGGACAAGATTAGGGTCATTCACTGCTTATATTATTAACAGCACAAACAATATAAGAGAATATATTTTATCTTCAGGTTTACCTATCTGTCATAACTCAGTAGTGCTACTAAACTTATTCTCCAAACTGACATGCTTTTTCTCTCTCTAGCACTTATAACATGCTATTTGTTCTGGTTGAAACATCCACATAGATTTGGAAATTGTCTCTCTGTAAAGCACATCTTTGCAATCATTTTATACTCACCTTATATTTACCAGAGCATAGCATATGTACCCTTCACTATAATTATTTATCCATTTCCAGCAAGAGACCATAAATTCCGTTAAGCTATAGCTGTTATCTTTCTTGTGTGACTTTGTGTTCTAAAAATATAATAGTATATGCTCAAAATTTTGGTGAACCAATTTAATTAACAATGGTACCGTTATTATTACTGCTCTTAAACAAAAGTAAAAGTGAGTAAAAATGCAAAGAATCCACTGATCTGTTAATAGCTGAAAATGAGTCTAGTGAAGTATACAGCTTTGCAGAAGCTTTTTATGTCTGTGTGGAAAATGGAAGATGTCCCTTCAGATACAAATTTCAGTGTCACAAAGAAAATACAAATATATGTAGGCCCTTTCAAACTGAAAAAAATTTAAAAAGTATAAATGTGTGTGTTTACTAAAAAGTAAAATCTGTAGTTACGTGATAGGAAATGTTTAAGGAAATTATAATTAGTGAGCTTTGAAAGTTACCAACATTGTGGCAGAGAAACACTGTATTTAATAATAAAAGAAAAATAATAATTTGAAGTGTAGAACCAACTGCCTCTCTGTAAATTTTAGAGTAAAATAAGACTCGAATAGTTAAACCCATCATAATTAATTTTTCCCTGAAATGCAGTCAGCTGTAGGCAGAAATTTAGCATTGACACACAAAAGAAAGAAAGAAAATAAGAATAATAGATTGCCAAATGCTATCCCCTCATATCCCTTCAAACATAGCCCCCTCCAATTAACTTCTCCTTAGATTGTACATATTCTGTCTCTTTCATTTCTTTGGAGATTACCCAAAGGCCTACAGATACCCCCAAATCATAGCATTATGAACTAATTTTTCCAAGAACCTAAAAGGTCTTCAAATGGATGAGTTTATTCTCCTCCATACTGCCATAATTCTTGAAGGAGTTATATGGAAAATCACCACTGAGTTCTTATAGTGCTATAATTTGACTTCCTTTGTAACTTCTCTAGTGAAATGACTATTACAAATATTTATAGTAATATCTTGATCCAAATGTATGTTTTATATCCAGTCTACTGAACTTTGCTATAGTATTCAACCCTGTTACAGATTGCTTGATTGTTCTATTTCTATTTTAATCAGGTTTGTTTTGGCAATTGGTTCTATTCTTTCTGGTGGAAATTACAGTGATCCTATTTTCACTAGCAGGGTTACTAAATATTTAGAACCAAAATACAAATCGCACTAGAAGCAAATAATATGCTGAATAGATACTTTTAAAATATATTTCACAAAGCTAAGGAATCCACAAAGCCCAACAATATAGCGAAAATATAATTTGGGGAAAATAAGTGAATTTCAAAGCTTAATTATAATCTTAGACTTCCTACCAAATTCTGGAGACCTTGAGGTTCTGTTTTTACAGTTTTGAGAGATGTGTAAGATAGGCTATAAACATAAGGAGTCACCAAAAATGATAATCTAACAATTTACTTCTGCATGAACTCCCCAAAATCTTTACTCTCATTTTAAGAGTGAATGGAAAATAAATTCAGTATGGTAAAGGGACGAGGAAGGAATTCCCAGTCTCTTCAGTGGAAATAAAGTCAGAAGTGATAATTGATAACCACAAGCCAAATTTTGTAAGGTTTTTCAATCATTCACCAAAATTCAAGCTACAGGTATTCTGAAGAAAAAAAAAAAAATCAGAATTTAATTACTATGATTTTTGATCCAGTGTGCCAACAGGCACAAGTAAACGAGCACAAAAATGTTATAAGGAACACAAAGAAGATGAGTTTGTACTTCATAATTGTAGCAAAATAAGCAAAGAAACACCATGAACAATATCCAGCAGAAACAGGTATAAACAAATTTCAGATATTAAGTTTCTTTATTAAGGGCTCCTTAAACATCTCCTAACAGCAGATTTTCTTTCGAAATGTGAGGTCGAGTATAGTGAAACCGATAGATAGCATAGGAGAATCAGGAGTACATAATATAGCTCCAGGAGGCGCTTTTCACTGTGGTATGACAAACCCTGTAGGGTCACAACATTTGAAAGATTGTATCTGACTCAGTTTAATCAATATGAGTGACCCCAGGCAAGTTCCCTCTCCTATCCTGACTCAATTTATCCATCTATAAAAGGAAGGATTTTAGACTAGAGGATGTGGTAAAGCCTTCCCAGGTCTGCTTTTCTGTTCTTTATGATTCTTTGAAGGTCAATATTTTGCTTATTCATTTCAGTCTGTTCACATACGTGAAAGCTTGGTGCTGGCTAAGCAGAGACGAGCAGTGGGAAGATATGACTTACAGAAAAATAAAATCAATAACCCCAAACTGGAAGCTTCAAAGATTATGCGTCCTTTGTCTCTCCTGTGGGGAAAAATGTTTGCAAAGATGGAGAGAAAAGATGTCAGAAGAATAAATGAGAGCTTCTGGGGAGCAGCAAGGAGAAAGACAGGGGAAAGGGTAGTGGAGAGAGGATTAAATTTTTGTGAAAGGGTTTGAAAAATTGTGAAGTTTGTTGAGCTTTAGAAATTAAATTTGATGAATGCTGCAAAGATTTCCTTAAGTGTAATGATGGCTTTAGTATTTATACAATGGGTTAGTTCGTGAAATTACCTTTTGTGCTTCATATGTCTAACTCTCCTGACATATTTTCAGAACCCCAACTATAACCTTCCTATTTCTACATAAAGAGAAGTTTCTGTTTTTAAGTAAATTTGTAAAAATATTTAGGGATAGTATAAACATAGCTCAAGCTCATAGATTTTTGTTTTTATCATTTGTCTGTGATCTGTTATTTTTGTTACTCCTGCAATTTTATCTGCTTGCCTGATTTAGTCTCCATCCAGAAAATTTATTATTTTTTTCTGGTTCACTTTTTCCCACTGCCTTTATGCTTATCTCTTTCTAATAAAAATCAACACAGAGAAATAGAGCCAAAGTATTAGCATTAGGCAGACCTCAGAGATCTTGCCCAAAATATTAACATTTTGCAGTTGCAGAATGAGGTAGAAAATAAGTTCTCGAACTTCATTCAACTAGTAGCAACAAAACTAGAACAAGAGAACTCAGTGTTTGCTCAATAGGACTATTATTACATAATGGCAAAGAAGAAAATGTGTACTGTGGTCTTAACCTCAATGAATATTTTGATGAATTGTATTCTTTGAATTAAAAGAACTTGAATTTTTTGTTACTTATGTATGATATTTTTGTTACTTTTGGTGAATTCCAATATAAGATAAATTAAAATTGTCTTGAGTCTAGTGTTCTTAACCAGATGTCCATTGAATGACAGGTCAGTTTTTTATTTTAGAGGAAAATTACTCTGATAATTCCAAGGTGGATAAACTCCAAGGTAGAGCCAAGAAAATGAAATAAGCCCATCACATAAGGACAAATACTTCATAATTACACTTACATAAAAAAAATCTAAAAAAGTCAAACTCATCAAACAAGCAAAATGGCAGCTACCAGGGACTGAAGTTAACGGGAAATGGAGAGTTGTTCAACAGATATAAACTTTCAGTTTGCAAGATGAACACATTCTAGAGATATAATGTACAACATAGCACTTATAGTTAGCAATTCAGTATTGTAGACTTAAAATTTGTTAAGAGGGTAGATAGAATTCATGTTAAGTGTTCTTACCACAAAAAAAAAAAAAGGGAGGGGGGTTAGGAGGAAATTTTTGGAGGTGTTAGATATGTTTATTACTTTAATTATGGTAATGGTCTCATAGATACATAAATGTATCCAAACTCATCAGAGTTGCATACATTAAATCTGTTGTCTATTTGTATATCAAATATACCTCAATAAAGAGATTTTTTTTAAAGGTAGAGAAGAGATGAGAAAAATCACTTAAAACATCTAAAATAATGTGAGTGAAGTGGAGACCAAACTAAAATTGTTCAGGTGAAGGGACAGGTGGTTACTTCCAATTCTGTTGTATTAGGTGTTAAATGTCTTTACTCATTCAGGATCTATCCGAGGTAAGGAGTGGCATGAATTCTAAATAATGGCAAGACTCATAATGTTGCCACAGACAATAGACTATTAAAGTATTGCAAAGGAAAGGTCAAAATAAATTAGAAGTAGGTGTATTTTTCACATGAACAATAATTTCACACTAGATAATATAAGCAAATAAAGATGGAATAACAAAAGGGCATAATATGTGATTTAAAAATAAGTTAGACAATAGGTGTAGTAAACTACTAAAAAAACAGTGCTCTCTGAGTCAAGTTGTGCATTGAAAGGAGAGAGAAGGGGGTCTTATTTTTTTATACACAATGGATGATGTGTAAAGTGTTTTTCATGGAACCAGTACTCTAAAATCATAATACAAATCATGAGTGATAGCAAATTTTAAGGATAGTTAGTTTATTTTTTTAAGGTGGAGATGAGAGTATAAAACAAAAATAATCTTAGAAATTTTATTGTCATAAATAAAAGGACACAAAAAATTCATTTTCTGATTTTGATCATTATTTAGCCTAAATTCAATATAATAACTGTTCTGCCTTGCAAATTTAATTTTGCAAACATTGATTTTCGTTCTGAGCAACATTCTGCAATAGCCTAACATTGCAACACTTTAATATTATATCTGAAAGTTATCTCTGAGTTTCTATTCTTAATTTTGTTGATAAATTTTGCTAAGCTTTTCAATGACAAATATTTTATGGTTTTATTTTATATACATCAATAGCTCTCACCATAGCACATAGATTTGCATAAGAGTGAGCTCTCTAGTACAGTCTTTGAAATGGGTTAAGTGTTTCCTGAGTTAAAGGTTTTTGAATAAGCACCTGAATCTATAGAGAACAGATGTGAATGTTACAGGAATTTTGGAGATATATGTCACAAATACATAAATGAATACGCAGATGCATATTCCATTCCATTGAGGCAAGGATATCCATTTTATTCACCTCTGATTCCTCAGCACGGTACCAGGCACAAGATAAAAAGTTATTAGCATTTACTAAATAAATAAATCAATGAAAAAAAAATGAAGTGTTCTAAAATGTTAATAAATGCAGAAAATATAGAAAACAATCTACAATTCAGTGCTATTATTTAACAGACGTTAAATGCCACCACCGCAAACAGCAGAAATAACAGGAAACTTTCAGAAGTTCATCAAGTAGGTAGTTGAATGGAAGGACTGAATTTAGAACTCACTTATAAATTTTGATTTAGCTATTTTAGACATGTACTCAGATAAATATGTATGAAATATGAACTATTGTTTTCTAATTTATATTTGTTCCTTTAAAAATCAATATGTGCCAGACACTGAACTAATATGTTTACAATTACTCACTTATTTTTTGTAACAAAAAATATGTACAAAATCAGAGCCAAAATTTACAAAAATTAGTCTCTTATGAAATATATAGTGTCATATATATGCCCAATTAAAAATGACTGGTGAAAACAATATTTTGAAATTATTTAAATGAAATATATCAAAACATTCCATTGGATTAATCTTTTATAAAGTTAAAATTGAGTGTTACAACATTTCAGATAGAATCTGAATTCTAGTGAAAAACACCTCAATTTTTCTTAAGAGATTGATATTGGCTTTTTATTCTTTCTTTTCTTCTACCAGCTTACGTCAATTCTAGTTTCTCAATATTTCATAATTCACAATTCCCTTTCTTCAGCCCATTCCTATAACTTAATTTTGGCCCATGTCATCACTCATTTCAGTTACTGCAAGAGCTTCCTCAGGATCTTCGTACCCGCCTCTCTGTAAAATGTATTCCACTATGATCTATTCAAAATGCAAATCTGATTAGGACACGACCTAACATACATTTTTTAATGGATTCTAATTGCCTTCAACATTAAATCAAAAGTCTTTAACATGACATACAAATTTGTTATTAACTGGCCTTCTGTTTAATTCTTTAACTTTTTTCTTACTCTTCCCTTCACTTGTCAACCTAAACTGTATACTATGTACAAAATGCACCCAGCTCTTTCATTTTCTATGCATTTTCACATGACACTTCTTCTACGTAGAGCGCCCTCTCTCTCTCCAGTTACTCATCTTTGTTTGTAACTTACCAAATGCCATCTCTTCTGAGTAGCTTCCTTGACTCATCACTCCTAAGCCTCCCATCCCTACCCACAAATATCCATGATACATACATCTCTGATGAGAAATATCACAAACTGCTCTTCTTGCCCATTTACTGTCTTATCACTAAAATATGGACTCCTTTTGGGAGTGGATTTTTTTTTTTTTTTTTGGATCTTTATTCCCAGTGACTTGTTGTACCAAGCACAGAGTTGGTACTTGATAATTGAATGAAGAATAAATGAAGACAGAGTAACATAGGCACAAATGGCTTTCAAGTCACCTTAAATTATCTTTTTTATCAATACCTTTTCTGTGGTCCTTTGCAGTATTATGTAAATTAGTTTCTGAGTGTGCAATTACAAGAACAATAGCAATCCCAAAAAGCATTACTTTTTATTGGAACATTAAAGATTACTGCTCTTTGCAGAATAGAATTTTGGGTAATTTGGCAGTCTATAGAAATTGCCAGTTGTGGATGATTCTCTTTCCTGCTGAAATCGGCACTCCTTTGATAACCGTTCTTTCTAAAGTTATTACTAGGCTCATCAGGTTTCATATATAGCACCTAAACTGATAGAATAGTACCATGAAAATCTGCCATGTGTGGGTTCCTAAGCCAATTGTCATTTGTATTATCTTACAAAAGAGGCAAATAAACCACTCAAATACATAAAGCATTGTTCATGTGTAGCATTCTTTTATAATCATGCAGAATTGCAAGATGTTCAATTAGGTTTTATGGCACTAAGATTTTGATTTATATTATCTTTAGGAAAGAAAAGAAAAAAACTAGATGAGGCAATGAAAATGAGACAATACCCTATCAAATAAATCTTAACAATACATATTCAAAGTATCATATGCTGAAACAGATATAAATACATGAAAGATGATATCATTGCTAAAGTAATGGCTCATTGGGATGTATGTTTGCTAAAAAAAATCCTATCATGTTTTACTTACAGGGTCAAACTAGCTATGGGATAGTTCCAAAACCTTTCACAACAAGCTGAGTATTTTTTTTTTTTAAATAAAGAACAAACTAATCAGGTTTTCAGATTCACTGTGATCACATTAATATTCTTACACAGTTCTTCATATGCTTCTTGTTGTTTTGAAAGGGCTAATGCATTGATCTTGCCAGTTCAGCAACAACAATAGCCTGTCTAATATATTCTTTGTGGCTTGAATGTTACATATTTTACATTTCACAGTACTTCAAATCATGTTAAATATTTATTTGCTTTTCTGTTTGCTTATCAATAACTACCTTAAAATAGACACACTATTCTTTTGAGGTATGGGTAGGTGCACAATAAAATATGCAGTATAACTCTTCACTTGTTTTTTTTTTTTTAAACTCTTATAGTCAAGACAATGTTGAGTCTTAGAGCTATTTTTGTATCATTTAGGATGGCAAAACTGCGTATTACAGGGTCTGAGAAATTATAATCAAAGACATTTTTTGAAGGAACCTGGCTCTTTTAGTCTTGTGGCATATATACGCTCATAAACTATACTGTTTAATTCTGCAGCTGGAGTGTGGGCATCTTTTCTCACACTTATGCTTATCTTCCCTATGAACCTACTCAGCTATTGTTTTCTTATATGGTACATACCAGCCTTTTGCATTGGATGATAATGATTGTGCTTATAGTTATTAAAAATACCCTTATCATTGGGTCACATGACCTCCCAGGCCCCAGGGAGCAATCTGGGAGATATGTCTCAGTTTGATCTGTTTTCATTCGACAAATGTAGTCATTTGTAGAGGTGACTACATTTTTCTAGTCTCAATATTTCTATTTTTCTCACTCTCTCTGTATCATCCTTCCTCCCCCACCCTCCCTTTGTTGCTCCCTTCCTCAGAATGATACCACATTTATTCTGCATTTTTCTCGCTTCTCTCTAGCAGCCTCTTTCCATGCTCTCTTGCTGGCTCACCTAGACTTGCCTTTATTATAATAATTTATAATCCACTAGGATATGAATTCCATAAGAGTGAATTAGTTGACAGTATTTTTAGCTGCTGTTTCATTCATAAGGAAATAATTCCATACAACAATAGGCGTTCCATAAATAATTATGGAATGAACAAGGTAGATACTAGACCCTTTCTTCGGTGAAGCTCTCCCTGCCTATCCCTTCCAGTGAGCTAAGATACCGTCTATATGCTAGTGACTGTTTTCCACTTTGGGCCTTTATTTTCTTACATATCTTAGGTGTTGCAATATATCCTACAAACACTAAAGGGTAACCTGATTCCCATACTGTGGATACCCTCACCACAGCCTGTATATTCCCAAATTCTTTGCTGTTATTTAATTTTTGTGATATAGATTCCTTATATCCTATAATCTATAAATTTTGGTTTAAACTTTTGTCCTTCTCTCTCTTTTTAGCAAAAATTCAGACTCCACTTTAGACTCTGAGGTCCTTAGCCTCTTTTTAAGAATTTCTCTTTACTTATCCCTTGGGTTTCAGTATCACATGTCAACTTGGATAAGAATCTCAAGTTAAGTGTCATAGAACATTATCTATTGATAATCCAGCCTGTCATTTTGTTGTTGTTGTTGCAATGACTCATCCAACCCCAGATTAAAAATAAAAAATAAAAATGAAACAAAAAAATCATTCTACGAATTATTCACAGTTAAGTGGCCTATAATAAAATTAATTTTCTCCCAAATGGATGTTATTATTTTTAACTCAAACCTGCTTCTTCTGTCATCTGCTTTGTTAAATGTTTCAGTTATAATAATGCAGAATTATACAATGCACAGTCAGATTTTATGGCAGTACAGTTTTGATTTTATCATCTGGAAGAAAAGAAAGATGAGATGGGACATTGGAAACTGGTCAACATCTTGCGAATATTGATAATGCAATTCAAACATTCATATTCTGGAATAAATGACCAAATCATATACCTCTGAATCATATTTGAAGTCTGATTTCTATTCTCTATTTAGACAACTGCCAAACATAAGAAAAAATTTCCTTGTGGATCAGGTAACGATGTAGGATGTGGAATGTCTCAGAAAATAATGATAAAGGCAAAATATCATTTTCATGCATGCAAGAATTTAAAATCACTGACCATACACACACACAAACATATGCTATCATATTATATTCACTGTCATACAAACATAGGCTACCATACATTTGTTTTTTCCTAAATGAAGTATTTTGAGATTCATTTTTGGGTTTTTTTTTTTTCAATTAACAATAGATCATCTGTTATCTCTGTTTCTTCATAGCATTGCATATTATGGGTGTAACATAATTTATCTTTATTAATCATATTTAAGGGCTTCTGTCAGAGTTTGAAATGCTGTTTAAGCCACAATTACCTTCATTTAGTCCACCACATTTTTTTCCTCATACTTTTGCACATATAGTTTCATTTATCCAAAAATTTTTCTCCACACATCCCTCTCTCCTCTCTCCCTTTTCACATCTCAGACTTCCTTAGCAGATATTTCTCTGATCTCACAGACTGGGCTCCATTATTTTTAGGTTTCTCTCTTTCCTCAATCCTAACCCCTACCATATTTTTATTTATCATTGAAATGTTGGCCTAATTGTAACTAACTCAGCAATAGTCACCTTAGTGTACCTTAGTATAAACACTCTATCATTATGCTCTATAGCAGTATGCATTTTCATATTACTTGCACAGTTTATATCTAACTATCTGTGTGGATATTTGTTTTTTCTACTCAGTAGTCTGTAATCTTCATGAAGGCGTACATTGGATCTATTTTCCTTATCATTTTATTCCTAGTATATACTATAGTTCCTGACATTGTAGGTGCTCAATAATATTCACTGAATGAATGCCTCAGAGAATACCACTGAAAATATACTTTTGTTTGCATTCGAAGGATTCCTGCAAAATACATTCCTAGACATAGAATTGTTTCCGAAAGGGGTCCGTGCATTCAAATGTTGATAGAAACTGCCAACTTTCCTGAAAAATTATGTGTTCTACACAGTTACTGTGCCTATTGCTAGTTGGCAGTGAATGATATTCCATTCAGGAGGCACTTTGTTTTATAAAAACACAATCTAATGTTAATTGGTGTTAATTTGTGTACATTCCAAGGCCCTTCACACCTTTGTTCAAGTCTAATGTTCCAACACTCAATGCAATGCACCCTATGCACCCTGTACTTTAGCTAGAGATTAACTGAACTCAGTTTAGGAAGGTGACATGATCAGATTTACGCTTCAGAGAAAGTAATTAGACATCGGTATTTATAATGAATTGCCAAGAGTGAGAGGAAAAGGGTGTAGGAAGGTCAGCTGCACAAGTGAGAAGATGAAAGCACGAGAAACAGGCTTATAAAAGTTGCAGTGGAAAAAGAGTAGTAGGGATTTACAAATGTTGCTTTTTTTTTAATCTACTATAACAATTCATTTTAAAAAAGCATTGTGTTAACATGAAGGCTATCATCTACTATTTCATTTGATATGTTTGTGAGGGTTGAGTATCATTCACTTATGCCCCCTGTCCTGTGTTGAAAAAGGAGAGAATATGAGGACAAGTCAGAGATGACTCCAAGATTCTTAGTTTGATGACAGAGCAGAGCATAATACCATGAACAAGAAATGGTATTCAAGAGATCAGAGAAGGATACCTAATTAATTTGATTTTCTTGAATTGATTGGTTTGTCCGGAAGGCATCCAGAAGAAAATAAAATGTATGAGGTCAATTGCAGCTGGAAATATAGATTAGTCTGTATTACATGACTTGCCAATTTAAGATATTTTTCCATTGTTAAGCCTTTGTAACTTTTGTTTCATCTTTTTCAAATGATATGCGTATTTCTTAACACCTGTAATTGTTCTTTAAAGTAACTGTAATTAAGTAAACTTACTTTTTAATGACCAATAAAATTCTCATACATAGAAAATGATGGACTAATATTTGCTCTGGTCCTTCTAGGATGGTCCTTCTATAAATGATATGTGCCTTATAATAATATCACAAGGAAAGCTTGATATCTAAAAGAAGTAATATATAAAGTGAAAAGCACGGTATAGGTTTAGAAGGATGAGCCACTTGTAGGAAACTGAACTGGTGTTGGTTCCTGACCTTATTACTTATAGGCCAGGTTACTCTTTTTTTCAGAATGATTTTATTTTTAAGCATTATATATACATTTATAAGTACAGGTGTGGTATATTATGTACATGGATTAGGTAGCTGTTAAAGGCCCACAAACACCTACTGGGAACTCATTTTCTATAAGAGTAAAGTGTGGCAAATAATAGATCAATTTAGGAGACTAAGATTATACAAGGACATGGAGAAAGGATAAAGGTTTTCATCACGAGAAACGTACCCTAACCCTATCCTCTCCCCTAAGTAGTTATCACAGGGCAAAAAACTAGTTAAGGGAAGAGCTTCCAGGTGCTGGTTCCTAGACTGTGAAAGAGATAAGGGGAGAGCAAAAAATGTTGCTACTCTAAATTTCTTCTACATAATAAAGATTTCAATGTGGTTTCTATAATTTATTCAGGAGAGGCAGAAATAGGAAATGTCAGCAGCTGGGAAGCCTATGTCTCAAAAGCCTGTCTGTGAGTTCTGGGTAGCTAAGCTAGTCTCTAATCAAGAAGAAGGATTGAAAATAGTGAAATTCCATGCCTTTCTTCATAGTGTTCCCTTTTCATTTCCTCATTTTTTCACCTGTCAAACTCCTAGTCACTAGTCATCTACACTCAACAGAGGCAGCAGCCTGCTGTGATACAGATTCCCCTTCTCCGTGTTGCCTAATAATATGTGGCTATGTTTCTAGTCACAGAGTCTAAATAATACCACTTAGGAGCCTAATATCTAGCATGAAGCTTGGCACACAGATGTTTGTAGAACTGAACCAGCGTGAATTACAGGGAAATGTACATGTGAACAAGACTTGCAAATGGAGTTAATGAAGAACCTCCCTCATTATTTGTACTAATGGTTTAAGGCAACTTAATAACTGTAACTCATAAAACATTTTGGGTAGTAATTAATCATTTGGGGATATAATATTCATAAGAACATCAACAGCATGAGCTAAGAGTGATTGCTTAAAAAAAGGAGAGAACATGGAAACAAACTTCATAGAAATTCTACTTCTAAGTCAGGATTGGTCAATGTATTAGTTTCCCAGAACTGCCATAGCAAAGTACCAGAGACTGGGAGGCTTGAACATTAGAAATATATTTTCTCACAGTTTTGGAGGCTGGAAGTCCAAGATCAAGGTGCAGGCAGAGTTGGTTTCTGGTGAGACTTCTCTGCTTGGGTTGCATATGGCCTCTTTCTTATCATTGAAATGTTGGCCTAATTGTAACTAACTCAGCAATAGTCACCTTAGTGTACCTTAGTGTAAACACTCTATCATTATGCTCTATAGCAGTATGCATTTTCATATTACTTGCACAGTTTATATCTAACTATCTGTGTGGATATTTGTTTTTTCTACTCAGTAATCTGTAATCTTCATGAAGGCGTACATTGGATCTATTTTGCTTATCATTTTATTCCTAGTATATACTATAGTTCCTGACATTGTAGGTGCTCAATAATATTCACTGAATGAATGCCTCAGAGAATACCACTGAAAATATACTTTTGTTTGCATTCGAAGGATTCCTGCAAAATACATTCCTAGACATAGAATTGTTTTCGAATGGGGTCCGTGCATTCAAATGTTGATAGAAACTGCCAACTTTCCTGAAAAATTATGTGTTCTACACAGTTACTGTGCCTATTGCTAGTTGGCAGTGAATGATATTCCATTCAGGAGGCACTTTGTTTTATAAAAACACAATCTAATGTTAATTGGTGTTAATTTGTGTACATTCCAAGGCCCTTCACACCTTTGTTCAAGTCTAATGTTCCAACACTCAATGCAATGCACCCTATGCACCCTGTACTTTAGCTAGAGATTAACTGAACTCAGTTTAGGAAGGTGACATGATCAGATCTACGCTTCAGAGAAAGTAATTAGACATCGGTATTTATAATGAATTGCCAAGAGTGAGAGGAAAAGGGTGTAGGAAGGTCAGCTGCACAAGTGAGAAGATGAAAGCACGAGAAACAGGCTTATAAAAGTTGCAGTGGAAAAAGAGTAGTAGGGATTTACAAATGTTGCTTTTTTTTTAATCTACTATAACAATTCATTTTAAAAAAGCATTGTGTTAACATGAAGGCTATCATCTACTATTTCATTTGATATGTTTGTGAGGGTTGAGTATCATTCACTTATGCCCCCTGTCCTGTGTTGAAAAAGGAGAGAATATGAGGACAAGTCAGAGATGACTCCAAGATTCTTAGTTTGATGACAGAGCAGAGCATAATGCCATGAACAAGAAATGGTATTCAAGAGATCAGAGAAGGATACCTAATTAATTTGATTTTCTTGAATTGATTGGTTTGTCCGGAAGGCATCCAGAAGAAAATAAAATGTATGAGGTCAATTGCAGCTGGAAATATAGATTAGTCTGTATTACATGACTTGCCAATTTAAGATATTTTTCCATTGTTAAGCCTTTGTAACTTTTGTTTCATCTTTTTCAAATGATATGCGTATTTCTTAACACCTGTAATTGTTCTTTAAAGTAACTGTAATTAAGTAAACTTACTTTTTAATGACCAATAAAATTCTCATACATAGAAAATGATGGACTAATATTTGCTCTGGTCCTTCTAGGATGGTCCTTCTATAAATGATATGTGCCATATAATAATATCACAAGGAAAGCTTGATATCTAAAAGAAGTAATATATAAAGTGAAAAGCACGGTATAGGTTTAGAAGGATGAGCCACTTGTAGGAAACTGAACTGGTGTTGGTTCCTGACCTTATTACTTATAGGCCAGGTTACTCTTTTTTTCAGAATGATTTTATTTTTAAGCATTATATATACATTTATAAGTACAGGTGTGGTATATTATGTACATGGATTAGGTAGCTGTTAAAGGCCCACAAACACCTACTGGGAACTCATTTTCTATAAGAGTAAAGTGTGGCAAATAATAGATCAATTTAGGAGACTAAGATTATACAAGGACATGGAGAAAGGATAAAGGTTTTCATCACGAGAAACGTACCCTAACCCTATCCTCTCCCCTAAGTAGTTATCACAGGGCAAAAAACTAGTTAAGGGAAGAGCTTCCAAGTGCTGGTTCCTAGACTGTGAAAGAGATAAGGGGAGAGCAAAAAATGTTGCTACTCTAAATTTCTTCTACATAATAAAGATTTCAATGTGGTTTCTATAATTTATTCAGGAGAGGCAGAAATAGGAAATGTCAGCAGCTGGGAAGCCTATGTCTCAAAAGCCTGTCTGTGAGTTCTGGGTAGCTAAGCTAGTCTCTAATCAAGAAGAAGGATTGAAAATAGTGAAATTCCATGCCTTTCTTCATAGTGTTCCCTTTTCATTTCCTCATTTTTTCACCTGTCAAACTCCTAGTCACTAGTCATCTACACTCAACAGAGGCAGCAGCCTGCTGTGATACAGATTCCCCTTCTCCGTGTTGCCTAATAATACGTGGCTATGTTTCTAGTCACAGAGTCTAAATAATACCACTTAGGAGCCTAATATCTAGCATGAAGCTTGGCACACAGATGTTTGTAGAACTGAACCAGCGTGAATTACAGGGAAATGCACATGTGAACAAGACTTGCAAATGGAGTTAATGAAGAACCTCCCTCATTATTTGTACTAATGGTTTAAGGCAACTTAATAACTGTAACTCATAAAACATTTTGGGTAGTAATTAATCATTTGGGGATATAATATTCATAAGAACATCAACAGCATGAGCTAAGAGTGATTGCTTAAAAAAAGGAGAGAACATGGAAACAAACTTCATAGAAATTCTACTTCTAAGTCAGGATTGGTCAATGTATTAGTTTCCCAGAACTGCCATAGCAAAGTACCAGAGACTGGGAGGCTTGAACATTAGAAATATATTTTCTCACAGTTTTGGAGGCTGGAAGTCCAAGATCAAGGTGCAGGCAGAGTTGGTTTCTGGTGAGACTTCTCTGCTTGGGTTGCATATGGCCTCTTTCTCCCTCTGTCCTCAGATAGCTTTTTTTTCTAATAATACACCCTTCTTGTGCCCCATCTCCTTCTTATAAGGACACTAGTTGTACTGAATCAGGGCCCCATCCTTTTCATATAGCTTTAAGTTGATTACCTCTTTAAAGACTATTCCCAAATATAGCCTCATTCTGAGTTCCCATTTGTTAGAACTTCAATATATAAATGGATGGGGCGGGGCGGGCAAAATTCAGCCCATAAGAGTCAGGAAATTGCTTTATAACTGAAGTTGTTAATATAGGTCAGGGGGCACTTGTTAGAAAAGTGGCACATGACAGAAACAGGGAAAATAATAAAAAGCATGCATGCTGAAAAGAGTTCCTTAGTTCAACATGAGAGCAGACAAAAATTCTTCTTGGGTATATGAGAATATTTGTGCGGTACAAATAGAGAAATCAATAAGCTATAGAAAGCCTCAAACTGCACTAGACTTTTGGGAAAAAAAAGTGTGTGTGTGTGTGTGTGTGTGTGTGTGTGTGTGTGTGTGTATTTGTGAATTATATATCCAATAAGGGTTAATATCTAAAATAAATGAAGTACATATACAACCCAACCCAACATCAAATATATATTTAGCGTTCTTATAAATTTCAATTAAAAATAATTCTCCAGACCATAAAACAAGTTAATGAGGAAAATAAATTATGTAAACTTAATGTCTGTATAAAAACAATGTAATAAAATAATGCGTAAAGTTATTTTTTTTCTTGAAACGAATACTTAGACAACAATCTAAGCTATAATCTTGGAGAAAAAGTTCCAACTTTAATTCAAAAAGTATGTATAAATGTGAAAGGGTGAAAAATCTGCTTATTTAAAAATCCAATGACCAAGTGTTTTCCCCTTATTTACACAAATCAATGAACTGAAGAAGTTTCTGTACATTTAAAATAATGATTGTAAACAATGGGTGATGGATTTTTTTGACAGTCCTCACCAAACGGCGACAGAGTTTGACATATGAAACCTATTTGTCTTCATTATCTGTGAGCTGGAAGAATATAAATTGAATTTAGACAAATATGTTGAACTCGCCAACAGACATATGTTGAGAGGTAGTATGTGCCTTTGTGACTTTAGAACTAAAATAAGTGGCATAATAATAAAGTGAGTCCTTCCTGAAGAACTCTGAGGCAACATAACCTAGTCTTTGATTATCCTTTCACTTCTCTTTTAA
>NW_011888904.1:5907248-5915508 GCF_000151845.1 Pteropus vampyrus | reverse complement strand
AATTGCTTTATAACTGAAGTTGTTAATATAGGTCAGGGGGCACTTGTTAGAAAAGTGGCACATGACAGAAACAGGGAAAATAATAAAAAGCATGCATGCTGAAAAGAGTTCCTTAGTTCAACATGAGAGCAGACAAAAATTCTTCTTGGGTATATGAGAATATTTGTGCGGTACAAATAGAGAAATCAATAAGCTATAGAAAGCCTCAAACTGCACTAGACTTTTGGGAAAAAAAAGTGTGTGTGTGTGTGTGTGTGTGTGTGTGTGTGTGTGTGTGTATTTGTGAATTATATATCCAATAAGGGTTAATATCTAAAATAAATGAAGTACATATACAACCCAACCCAACATCAAATATATATTTAGCGTTCTTATAAATTTCAATTAAAAATAATTCTCCAGACCATAAAACAAGTTAATGAGGAAAATAAATTATGTAAACTTAATGTCTGTATAAAAACAATGTAATAAAATAATGCGTAAAGTTATTTTTTTTCTTGAAACGAATACTTAGACAACAATCTAAGCTATAATCTTGGAGAAAAAGTTCCAACTTTAATTCAAAAAGTATGTATAAATGTGAAAGGGTGAAAAATCTGCTTATTTAAAAATCCAATGACCAAGTGTTTTCCCCTTATTTACACAAATCAATGAACTGAAGAAGTTTCTGTACATTTAAAATAATGATTGTAAACAATGGGTGATGGATTTTTTTGACAGTCCTCACCAAACGGCGACAGAGTTTGACATATGAAACCTATTTGTCTTCATTATCTGTGAGCTGGAAGAATATAAATTGAATTTAGACAAATATGTTGAACTCGCCAACAGACATATGTTGAGAGGTAGTATGTGCTTTGTGACTTTAGAACTAAAATAAGTGGCATAATAATAAAGTGAGTCCTTCCTGAAGAACTCTGAGGCAACATAACCTAGTCTTTGATTATCCTTTCACTTCTCTTTTAACTGGAATTCGATGATGCTTTTCTTTATTAGATATATGAAAAAATCTGGTCATGGTGATTTATGAAATATTTTCTATTTCCAGTCAGTATTCAAAACCTTATATATCCCTAGTTTAAATGAATCCCTACAAAACATCTATAAAATATGAGTTAATAACCTCTTTGTATAAATGAAGTAAAAAATTAAGAAAGACAATACTGTGTGTGGCATAATCACTTTTCAGATATAATGTAACACACTTCTGAATTTATATGGATGGCAGTTTTCTTTTTTGCACATCAAAATATCAATACTTAAAATATTTCTTTCTAGCCTGTTGTAGGTATAGGCTTTTAAACAATAAATAATACCTTTTTTTTTGGCAAAACAAACAAACAAACAAAAACACTCTACTTTAAAAATGTTAAAGGAGAAATTGAAAATAATACCCTATTAAAAATTTTACTGAGAGATTAATAGTTTTCCTCAATAGAAATAAAATGGTATTGGATGAACTAAAAAGTGATGTCTTTTCTTTAAAAATGATGTGTGAAAAATATGGAACTTCTTTTGCATAAGGACCTGTTAACAGACATTAAAGAATTTTGAGAACTCCCTGATGGAAACAGGCAAGAGAGGAAATATATGTTTTATGTTATTGATAAATAAGAAAATGTTTAATTGTCAAAAGCATCTATGGTTCCCACACACTTTGAACTCAATGAGAACAAAATAAGAAGGATTTATTACGTTTTCTTTGTTCTTGCTGACTGTGTTGGTAACTACTTTTAAAATGATCTAATGGTCATCTAGAAAGATATCTCTGCAGGCAGGATTTAGACAACCCAAATAGATGCCAAGACTTGTCTCAAAATGAATAATTTCCAAGGTGATAGCCATAGAGCCCAGAAATTTAAAAAAATAAAAAATAAAATAAAAACATGTTCTGCAATCAAATAGAATGGTTAGATGATACCATGTGTCAGACAGAAGGAAGAAGAACATTTTGGCTGTTCCATGATCAGAGATTTCAATAGCAGCTGTAGATATGGGTCATATTGTAGTGATCAAACAATAACTGCAGAATGTACATGTTTTGTTTCTAAAAGTTTCCACATTTCTATGAAGTAGATAAACTGACAGCAGGGTGGCAAACTTTTTGGCTACTCCTTCCTTATAAATAAGTTATTTACTATGATGTTTTATAAACATGAATATTTCAAATTTCAAGTGGCCTCACCTTTAGTGTTTTCAAAAATTTTCACTTGATTTAAAGTTTTCCAACATCCCACTGCAGCACAGACCAGCATCACTGTGTCTAATTTATTAGTGATAATCTAAAGGACCAGAAATGTGAAATAATACTCAAGTTTACTTTTGAGCTTTTGTGTTTTGTCCTTAATTATCATCATCAAAAATAATTTTTATTTGCTTTCATAAGAACTTATTTTCTCCTGTGGTACAAATACAAATATTGAAAACTATATCATCATTTAATGTAGTTAATTTGGGAAGATATTAAATGTTTATTATTAGCATTATTAAGAACTAAATTGTAATGAAAAATATTTTAATATAAAAAACAATCTCTTAAGTGAAAATTTTTGTAGTATATACCATATTAGTGTAGACATTAATTAATGTCTATTACACTCAGTGAGATAGAAGTAAACATTTAACTAGCTGTTAATTTTTTTAAAATAATAGAAAAAGAAGCCCTGAGTTTAAACCAATTTCCATAAATATGTCTATCATGGCAGATTTCAAGCTACAAGTGGTGTCACTTAAAATGGTGTTAGAAACAGTTGTGCATAATTGGCTCCAGTGAGCTAATATGAGCTGGCTCTAGTACATCACTGCTTATATCTCAGTAATCTCTGGAAGACACACTGTAAATTGTATATAAAAGAGGTTAAATAAATATTATTAAATCAGGCAAAATAGGGAGGTTTTAAAACTATACTCTTTTTTTACAACTGTAAATTTCAAAATTGATTGTTGATTAAGTCAATAATTCATTCTAATCTAACACTTCCTCCAGTATATTCACTTTGTATTCTGATCAATAAGACTCAATACATGCCATTTTCCTTGAAGAATCCTTTACCCTACCTAAGTGAACTACTTTCAGTTCTACTTTCAGTTTATTCTCTCTCAACTTTACATCAGTTTATCTATATAGTATGAATAGGTACTTCTTTGTTTTTCATTTGTTTATGTTTACATATATTCCTAATGTATACCCAATTTGTTTCTTATATCTAAGAAGTAAAATGTCCACCTTAACACATACCTATCACTTTTATATATGCATACATACATATATATACACATATATATGTGTATACACACATACATATATATACCTGTATTTATCAATACCCATACCGATATCCATGCCTATTACATCCCCTCTGGTTTATTGATGTCTAAAGATTTGTTATTATGATGTAAAACTTAGCTTATAATTCACGATTTGAGTTAAATGGCTTTAAAAACCAATTGGATATATTTAATTCATAAATATGAATTGGTTTCTACCAAAATATAAATGTTAATATTAGATTTATTTTTTCCATTTTCATAAAAGGCAAAATAAGTATTATGAAGACTCTAAGCCCTTAACGTGGTTGGTCTTAGAATGCTAATAACAGAAGAAAAAATCATGCTTTTGACACAGAAGATAAAATTTGTCAAATCCATAATTTATTTTCTTGATTGTTACCTAGAGGGAGTCAAAGGTCCATCTGAGGATAAAAAGCCATAACATTCGTATCCTCTACTGGCTTTGTTCTTCCTAATCGCAAAATAATTTTAAATAAATTTCAATAAAATACAGAAAATATTTAATATGTGGGCAAAAATAGAAATCTAAATTGCTGACTAAGAAAAGAAGAGATTAAAAATAGAGCTTGAGATGAAGAGTTACTGTGACTCATCAAGTTCTTGGTTTGCAAGAGAAAAAAATTATAGTAATACATATTTCTTATAAAGTACCATTAAATTTTCTAATTTCAAAATGTAACTTTTCCTCATGGCCTTATTCAAGGTAGATTTCTTTAGAAAAACTTTAGGTAAGTGTCATCTGTGAATTAAATATTATCAGAAAATTATTTGTTCATGAGTTAGCAATTATAGCTTGCATTATATGTCATGACAATATTTTTCATCAAATATTTATTATTCCCACCCTATTACTAGTTAAATATAAGTAAAACCACGCCATTTGTCCTCAGTGAGAAAGTGGGAAATGACATTTATAGAGATGAAAAGAACTAATATGTCCAAAATATTATATTTATTGTGATCAGAAATATTTCTGATAAGTACCTTTAGAAAGTGAAAAATATTTTTTCCATGTTCTCCCTCTGCCATTTGAAGCCATGCATTCAATGTGCAACAATGAGAAGCTTATGGAACCTGTGGAAAACATTTAGTCAAGTAATGTGTTCAAATAATAAAATTTGGAAGGCCTTAGAGAAATGTGAGATTACAACAGAATTAACTCCATAGAGCACTATGAAATACAGTAATCAATTTTTATCTTCAGCCTTCTATTTTTATTTCTTCATGCTCCTTTGACTCTCTCCTGTCTATATAATATAACTCTTTCTCTTATACACTACTAAAATATTGCCTGAGCATTCTGCTCTGCAGTTAGATACGTTTTTCTATTTTTATTATTGGCCATTGAGGCCTCAGAACATGGTAGAAAGAACACTGAGCCTGAGGTTATCCTGTGCATTGTGTCCACATTTGGAGGGACATTAAAAATGATAATGCATAGGAAGAATGTAAAAGTGAAAGAAAGATAAACACAAAATTGATCAAACTCTGTAAATGTTGGTTATTAGGGAGGTAGGAGAGCATCCCCATTTTGTGGGGCATATGCTGAGTATATAGCAATGTCTACAGGTATCTACAGCAGACCATTATCCAGAACATAGTGCCAAAGGGTGATGGCCTCAGCTAACAAGTGTAGCTCAGCTAGGCAGTGGACATCAGAGGATTCAACATGAAATAATTGTGTATCTTAAAAGGTGTTAGAATGTGGTGACATAAAACCCAGGAGCAGGTGGTACTATGCAGTGCAGGTTGGCAGAAAGTGAGTCACTTCAAGGAATTCTATCAGTGTATATCATGCCTCGAGCCAACTCACTGAGTTCAAAGAAAGAACTCTGATTACTTGAAAGGATAGTAAAAAAATTGGCAAGGCTGCAGTTCAAAAGCAGCCAGAATGCCTGGGAGGTTCTCTAGAATGGATAAGGACCATTAAATAACTAATCAATGAATGAGTCAATTTAATTTAAACATTTAAAAATCAACTTCAGGGATTAAGAACCAGTAGAATCAACAAGAAGAGCTGTTTAGTGCTGATCCTTAAACTATGGAATAAAAGTTACTTAAACTAGAGTTGTAAGATAAAATATAAGACACTCAGTTAAATTTGAATTTCTGATAAATATTGAATAATTGCAGTATCGTGGACATTTATACTTAAAAATCCATTGCTTATTTGATTCAGATTTAACTGTTTGTGAGTTTGTGCGTGTGCGTATGTGTGTGTGTGTTTGTAAAACCCAGCAATCCTAATTTAATAACACCTACAGGTGAGAAGCCAGCCCATACACTGCACCAGGCCTAAAGCTACAAGAAAGGACAACTTTAGAACAAACTTTAAGGATAAGAAGAATATAGATAGAGGTTAGAGATCAACCAATGCTAGATATCTGTTTGCCATAGTTCTTAGAGTTAAACTATTATTTTTAAGAATATCATGGGTCAAACTAATCCCTTTGATTAATACACAGCATTGCTATGTATGCAGCCTGCAGTGAATTGTAATTTCAAGTCTGTAGCATTCAATGAGGGGTAATCTGCCATAACTTTTGAAATCTCTGCATTTGAAAGACAAGCAGATATATATTTTTTCAGAGACTTGCAGTTACTGTAATTTGAGTCTTGTAATAACATTCATTTGACAATATCTATATTTATTATGAGCTTATAAGTCCTAAAAGAGTTTAGCCTTCTTTATTTGCCTAAGAAATAAATCATTCCACTCAAATGACTCTATCAGTAATGATTGATAGAGTGTTCCTAGATGTAGTCATGGATAAAGAAAATGTGACTTTATATATATGTGTGTGTGTGTATACACACATATATATATCTCACATATATATGTTATGTGTGTATAGATGAATAATATATATATTACACACATACAATTATATATATATTTATATATTTATATATATATGATGATATATTATTCAGCCATAGGAAAAAAGGAAACCCTGTCATTTGGGACAATGTGGGTGGACCTTGAGGGTATTACTCTAAGTGATGTGTCAGATAGAGGAAGACATTTACTGTATGATCTTATATGTAGAATCTAAAAAAGCTGAACTTATACAAATAAAAAGTAGAACGGCAGTTGCCAGGGACTGGAAGGTAGGCAAAATGGGGAGGTGTTTGTCAAAGTGTACAGAGTTTCACTTATAAGACAGAAAGGTTCTGGGAAATCTAATATACAGCCTGGTATAGTTAACAATACTCTATTTTATACTTGGAAGTTGCTAAGAGAGTAGATCTTAAATGTTCTCACTACAAAAAAAAAAAAGATAGTTATGTTGTATATTTCAAACTTATACAATGTTTTATGTTAATTATACCTCTGTAAAACTAAGGATAAAGAAAGAAAATGATTACAGACAAAAAATTAGCCAAACTGTAAACTAAATATCAGTAGCACATTCTGAATTCTACATATCTCCATACCAGTAAGCATTGTTTGTCATTCCTTTCTCAGATGCGTTGTCCAGAAGAGGGGGCATAGATATAAACTTATATTTATTACCTCAAGTTTTACTTTGTCAGTCTCCCAGCAATAGTCATAACTCTGTTAATAACATGGTCATACAGTTAAGTCTGAAATTCTATTGCCCAGGAATTTATGATATTTGGTATTAATATACAGACTTACAAAACCTTTATGTTATCTCCAGAATCTCATGAATTTGGCATCAAAAAAAGCACTTTATCTCCTTTGTATCTTAAATGGGGATGGGAATGACATTTGATATAATTTTTGGTAATGACAATATTCTGGTGAAGTTACTTTTTTTTGTTGTTTTTGATTACTAGTGCTTGTGTTTTTACCACATTTTAATACCAAAAATTGAGGTCCTAAGGCCGGTTTCACAAGGGTAGTATTTTTATTAATATGGAAACCGTTCCTTGTAAGTATCAGAGTTCTATGATCTAGGAGAGAGTTTTGGCTGCTTTTCTTTTCCTGTATACTTTTCAGGATGTTTTAAATTATAAGAAGCTATATAATTTGCTCTACTTCCTTTTTAAAGCCATTACATATAATTAGTAGGGAAATATTAAGTGACAGCTTAACAGGAAATTCTTTCTCCTTAGAGCATAGGTGAACAAGAGCACATTGTGCTTGAAGGCATCTTAAATCTCACTCCAGGGAGTGACTTGCTTCAAATTATGGATGACACATGAATCTTGCTGGCTGCTAATACCAGAAGACTAAGGAAGAAAATCATGGACTGAGAACTACTGGAGGCAAAGTATTTGTCCACATCGCCTTAGAAATGCTTTTTAAAATGAAATATAAATTATTCTGATAATATAAAGAGTTATTTCTAAAGAACAACAACTCATAGCAAAGGCTGCATTGGAAAAGTGATTATATTCTAAAACTTTAGTTAAGACTATACTCTGGTACCAGGATTTGGAATTTTACTTCATCTGTTCTTAGGATGTCATTGCTTGTCATAAGAGCAAAAATGTATCTTAAGAGACTCAATGCACTACAATCCTCTGATAAATCACAAAAAAAAATAGGGCTAGAGAGGGAGGGAAAAGGCTAACAACATATTTTAAAATCTTGACAATTTTCCCCAAATAGTAATAGCCTGTGGCAGGATCAAAATGATGGAGCAGAAAGATCCTGGGCTCACCTCCTCCCATGAACACACAGAAATTATAACTACATATAGAGAAACTATCTCTGAGAATGACCTGAAGACCAGCAGAACAGATTCTCTACAATGCATGATGTAAAGAAAAAGACACATGGAGATGATAGAAGGGGCGGAGACATGGTCTACTCAGGACCCACACCCTGGTGCGGTGTCCCACAAGCTGGAAGAATATCACAATTGCAATGGGCCCCCTGAAGAGTGAAGGGTCAGAGACCCACACTAAGCTCCCTGACCCTGGGGGACCTACACCAGGAAGAGGAAACCTGTACCATCTGATTTTAAAATCCAGTGAAGTTTATATCCTGGAAGGG
>NW_011888904.1:5904835-5907198 GCF_000151845.1 Pteropus vampyrus | reverse complement strand
GACTGAGAACTACTGGAGGCAAAGTATTTGTCCACATCGCCTTAGAAATGCTTTTTAAAATGAAATATAAATTATTCTGATAATATAAAGAGTTATTTCTAAAGAACAACAACTCATAGCAAAGGCTGCATTGGAAAAGTGATTATATTCTAAAACTTTAGTTAAGACTATACTCTGGTACCAGGATTTGGAATTTTACTTCATCTGTTCTTAGGATGTCATTGCTTGTCATAAGAGCAAAAATGTATCTTAAGAGACTCAATGCACTACAATCCTCTGATAAATCACAAAAAAAAATAGGGCTAGAGAGGGAGGGAAAAGGCTAACAACATATTTTAAAATCTTGACAATTTTCCCCAAATAGTAATAGCCTGTGGCAGGATCAAAATGATGGAGCAGAAAGATCCTGGGCTCACCTCCTCCCATGAACACACAGAAATTATAACTACATATAGAGAAACTATCTCTGAGAATGACCTGAAGACCAGCAGAACAGATTCTCTACAATGCATGATGTAAAGAAAAAGACACATGGAGATGATAGAAGGGGCGGAGACATGGTCTACTCAGGACCCACACCCTGGTGCGGTGTCCCACAAGCTGGAAGAATATCACAATTGCAATGGGCCCCCTGAAGAGTGAAGGATCAGAGACCCACACTAAGCTCCCTGACCCTGGGGGACCTACACCAGGAAGAGGAAACCTGTACCATCTGATTTTAAAATCCAGTGAAGTTTACATCCTGGAAGGGCTAAAGGTTGTAGGAAACCAAGACTCCTCTCTTAAAGGGCCCCCATACAAATTCATTCACTCCAAGTCTCAGCTCAGAGCATAGAGTTTGAAAAGCATCTGGGTCATACATGAAGGAGATACACTGATTGATTTTAAGGTTTATGCCAGAGGGGCAGGGGTATGTTGGAACTTTCTCCAGCAATGGAGGACACCTTTTTCATTTGGTTTGCTTTGCTTTATATTCCTTCCACCTAGTACTGGGGGACATCAGTTCTGACACCCTCCATTAACCTACTAATTTTTCTCCCCATCCCCCTGTTCCCCTGAGAACCCATCTAGCTCAATCTGCCTGCTCTGGACAGCACATTTTGTAGTCCTTCTAAAGCAGCACATTAGTCCCCAGCACCTTGTGGGCAATACCAAAATGGCACCCTGCTCCAGGGACCAGTGCTCACACACCAATATACCCACAGCAATAGAGGCTGGGCCTCTCAGCCACCCACACTGGAGGGCAGTTGCAGCTGAACCCGGCAGCCAGCTGTGCCAGGGGTCTGCCTCGCACACCAGTGTGGCCACAACAGTAGCAATGGGGCCTTGCAACCAGCCAGACCAGAGTTCAGCCTGTCCTATCAGTATACTTGTAGTAGTCATGGCCTGAATAAGCCCAGCACATCATGTACAGGTAGTAGTCATGGCTGGGCCTCACACCAGGTTGAGTGCCAGGCCTGCCCAATAGCCACCCAAAACAGACATGGCCTAACCACAACAGGAGGGTACACACAGCCCACACAAGGGACACCCTTGGAGCATATGGCTCTGGTGACCAACGGGGGATTGTGCTACTAGGCCCCACAGGATATCCTCTATATAAGGCCACTCTTTCTGCAAGATGTAGCTGATCTACTAAAACATAGAAAAAAATATGGAAGAGACAAAGGAATATATTCCAAATGGGGGGAAAAAACTTCAGAGAGAGAACTAAATTAAATGGAGATAAGCAGTCTACTAAATAAAGAGTTCAAAGTAATAGTCATAAGGCTGCCTTACTGAACATCAGAAGTATGCTAAGAACAAACTATTTGAAAGAGAAATCAGGAAACTACTGCATTTAAAATTACATCAAAAAGAATAAAATGCCTAGGAAAAAATTTAACCAAGAAGGTAAAAGACCTATACTCTGAAAACTATAGGACATTGATTTAAAATAAATAAATAAATAAATAAATAAATAAATAAATAAATAAATAAATAAATAAATAAATGAAGACAACACAAATAACAGGAGAATATACCATGCTTATAGATTGGAAGAATTAATATTGATTGTTAAAATGTCCATGCTACCCAAAGCAATCTACAGGTTCAGTACAATCCCTATCAATATGCCAATGGCATTTTTCAGAGAGCTAAAAGTAAAAATTCTAAAATTGGTATGGAATCTCACACACACACACACACACACAACAAATATCCAAAGCAATATTGAGAAAGAACAAATTTGGAGGTATCATGCTCCATGATTTCAAACTATAGTAGCAAAACAGTATGGTGGTACTGGTATAAAAACAGACACACAAAGTAATGGAACAGAATAAAGAACCCAGTAATAAACCCACACTTATATGGTCAAT
>NW_011888904.1:5888333-5903567 GCF_000151845.1 Pteropus vampyrus | reverse complement strand
GGGATTGGATGAAAAAGGTAAAGAGGAATAAGAATTACAAACTTTCACTTATAAAATAAATAAGTCTTGGGGACGTAATGTACAGCATAAGGAATATCATCAGTAATATCATAATACATTTGTACAATGACAGATGGTTGCTAGATTTATTGTGGTGATTACTTTGTTAGGTATATAAATGTTGAAAAACTATGCTGTATACCTGAAACTAATATAACATTTTTATGGTGACAGTACCTTAATAAAAATAATAATAGCCTGAAATTTTTGTAGTTTATGGGAAGAGAAATAAAGCATGATGGTTAAAAATTTTAGATGTAGAACATCAGAATGCCTCTATCACTTATGAACTGTTTAAACTCTAGCTTCTTCATCTCCCTTTTTCTCACTTTGTGTATTTGTGTAATGAGAATAAGAATAATGATAATAAATACTAATGATAATGATAATGTGAAAGAAAGAAATGGACATAAATGGAGCCATTTTAAAATGGAGACAGAGCAGCCATTCCAGAGGAAATGCACTGTTTGTCTTGTTCCTTGAACTTTTGGACTGGGCTGAACCACAGTTGTTTTATAAACAATTGTTTATAAACTCAGTAGGAAAATGATCGTCCTGATCACAAAAGCTGCTAATTATGAACCTTCTATCTGAAGAAAGATTCAGTAACCAATCACGCATAAGCAAGAATAGCTCAGTTTCTCAGCATCAATTTCTTTCCTTTCATGTTATTATTCTTTTCCTTTTTTGTATAAAAAACTCCTTGCTTTCACCCTGTAATCAGGACACGATTTAGGTTTCCACTTGAATCTTTAGTTCCTGAATTTCAATTCTTAGTTTCCAAATAAATGCTTTGCCTCTTGGAAATGGTTTCTTTTATCAGGTTGAAAGTAATATATTAATTGCATTGGATTGAAATAAGAATCTAGTTCATATGTAACAAGTGCATAGAACAGTGCACATAATAAACATTAGCTAATATTTAATGAATCTTCTGTTTCAAACATTGTGATAGGCATGTTTCTATTCATTGTAACTAATTTAGCTTTTAAGTAACCCTGAAAATAAGGACAGTTATCAGTACTCTTTTTCATATACTAATACAGATGTTTACAAATTGCAAGTTATTTGTTCAAGTTATGCAAGGTCAGCACTTGTATCCAAAATATCTAAAGAGGTCTTAAAGCTCAAAAGATCTGAACAAATACCCCACAAAAGAAAATATAAATGGAAAATAAGCATATGAAAAGGTACTCAATATCATTGTCAGGTAAATGCAAAATAAAACAGCAAAATACTAAGATATAGCTATTAGTATGGCTAAAATTTCAAAATCTTACAATACAACTCAATGGCAAGAATGTGGAACGATAGCAACCCTCATTTGAGTCTAGTGAGAATGCAAATGGTACATCCATTTTGGAAGACCTTTGACAATATTTTATCAAGCTAAAAATTGTCTTATCATATGATCCAGAACTCATGCTCCTAGGTATATACTGAACCTATTTGTAAACTGATGTCCACACAAAATCCTGTACATGATAATTTGTAGCAGTTTCATAATCTCCAAAAACTAGAAGGTATCAATATGTCCTTCGATTTATAAATGGAAAAGAAAAATCTGTGGTACATCTATAAAATAGAATACTCCTCAGCAATAAATAGGAATGAGCCATGAAAAGACATGAATGAATCACAAATGATATTGCTAAATCAAAGACGCTAGTTTGGAAAGGCTACATGCTATGATTTCATTAATATGACATTCTAGAATAGACAAAACTATAAAGACATTCAACATTCAGTGGTTGTCGTGGGTTGGAGGGTGTAGTTAATAGGTGAAGCATTTCTAATGGTGTTGAAATGGCTGAAGGGAATCATTGTAGCAGTTTTATTCTCTCACATGGGAGAAAATAGCAAAATAAATCAACAAAGCAAATGTATACTAATGTAAGTGCAAACAGCACTTTTGAATGATGAAGATGACATGGGATTTAAAGCTACTTATCTTTATAATGGCTTTTCTTATAGGAATTTTAGCACCTGCCCATTGAGCTAGAATGGGAACAAATTTATCTTTGAACAAACTTTCCTAATCAGCATTTACGCCTAGATTTAGTAAAGTTCCTATTTTATGGTGTGCATTTTTATATGTAAAATATTTTCTGGAAAGTTTTCCTATGTTTTTCTTCTATTAAAATCATGAAATTTATGTTTTGCATTTCCAAAAGAATCAGTATTACAAGTGACATACACAGATAGATCCTTACCTATATCTTTCATTCTCAGCATTGATTGGTTGCAGTATTATAATTATTTCTTTTTCCAAAAAAAAACAAAATCAGATATCTACATGTTTATTTTTTTACTCATCCATTATAATTTGTTGAAGGGCACATATTACTTGAAATAAAATGCTTTATTTCCCAAGAACTGATTAAAAATTTTGCATGTAAAGCAGAAGACTCTGCTATTTGAGTCTTTGAGCCTACATTGGAAGACTACAAGCAAGTTTCCCATGCAGATGTTTTTCAAAATATGTATGTATGTATTATGTTCCTCAAATATCTCCATGGCTTTTTTTTTCACTCATGTCTTACCTTAAGACTGACTCATTCACTACCAAAGGATTCACAACCTGAAGCTTCAGTCGATCAACCCAAACTCACTTCAGTTAATCCATTTGTTCAACATTTCTTCTTTTTCTAGCAAAGTTCTCATTTCTTTATACATTGACTGCATGTTCTATAATATATCAAAGAGGATGGATCGTGGGAAGTTAAGGTGATATTTTTATTTCTCAGTCCTTTTCTGTGAAAAATAGTATTTCTGAATACCTGTTATAAAGTTTATGTAATTCCTCATATTTGAGCAATTTTTTTATCTTCGCATTTAAATATTCTTGATCTTCTCCAGGACAGTAATCATACTACGTTTCAAATAAGTTTAGTATATATTCCCTAACTATCTACCATGCAACTCACATAGCTATTAACTAGTAGAGCAATATGTCCATATAGGTCATTGAAATTGTTGTTTTGGAGATTTCTGATATTAAGAAAATAAGTCTACACATAAGATGCTCTACTTTTCTCACAGATATAGAAACTAGTTGTGTGATGTCTGATATTTCCTCTCTTTATGCATACATTGAATAAAATAGATGTCTAGAACTCAGATTTCTCTTTATAATAGTCTTTTGACAACAGAACGTTTTATTTTGTTATTTTATTTGTCAATCTGTGACATCTATTCAGATATTTGGCAATTCTTTCAATAGACACGTATCAAATGTAAACTGCATACATCAAAATTTCACATAGTATTACAGAGAAAAATTAGTATTTCTTTTTCACATTAACATGCCAAAGGACATGGAAAATTATACAACTAATACTAACGTGGAAGCAAAAGTTTTAGAGAGTGCCTTCATTCTATGTGAGAATATCAATGTTTTGAAGGCAAATGTTATATTAAATAAAGAAGTTGGTAAAACATAATATAGTTGAAATATATAGAAATAATGTAGAAATGCATATAATAAACACATAATAGGTGTAAATATTAAATTATAAGTATCCATACATATTTAAAGGTGAGAACTACTAATCATGTCCTAAGTAATCATGTCTTTGACTCAAGCATCTCATGACTTAGGCCATCCTCAAGGAAACTGTGGTTCAACAAATTGTTATCTTGCAAGTGTAGTAAAACCTATAATCCTTCAGAATTCTTGATAGATTATTTGACTTTATTCTGTGTATATGACTGAACAGCTATAAACTCAGATTAAAGGCTTACTAACTACACTGTAAGTGCCACTTGTTATGTTCTGACAAACTTTCCATCTTCATGTGTTCTTTTGAAAGTATTCATAGCTTTTCAAAGAAATTAGAATGTGAATAATGTGTATTTGTGAAAAATAGCCACTTCTCTTTTTTAAAAATGATTTTTAAGGAACTAATAAGCCTCTGCTAATAATATCAAACACTGTAAGGTGAAGAATAAAAGAAGTATTGCAGTGAAGGAATGCATAACTATTTTGCTAAAGTAGTCTTCCATTGTCATACATGGTGGACTTAGTGCTTCAGTGAGATAGTTGGGAGAAGAGATTGTCAGTCAAATAGATAACATCTATAATTGCACCATAAATTATTAGGACTTTGATGTCGGACATTCTTTTTCTGAATGCTGGTACATAATGTAAAAACTTTATTTTAGAGGTCAAGAAATAGAGGGAATTTATCAATAATTTACCATTTAGAAATAATGAATTTCTAAACTAGGATAAGCGTAAGAGAGGATGGTGATAGCAAATATTGAGGACAAAGTCCCAGGGTAGAAAGGCAGTACCTGAATGTAGCTACCTAATAAGCCCACACCTTCTAACTTTTCCTTTTTACTACACCTTTCTCTAATTTAAACAGATGCTGGAGATTCTGAGAGAATTTTCTCCTTTTATTAAGCAGCTGTTTCTTACCAATATCTCATTGGGATAAAGATCAATTTTTGTCATATAACATGTAAATAGGTCTAATTTCATTTTGGGTTAAGATGTAATAATTTATATGAAACTGTAGTGTGAAGAGATACAAGCTCTTTTCAGATTCTGAAATTTTAGAACACAGTTGATTAACATGAATCCAATGAGGGCCTCAGCTGTTGAAAGAGGTACAGTGAGGAATGTGTGATTCACGAAATCAGAAAGAGTTGTGGCAAGTTAAATTGGAAGCTGACCTGAATTGAAAGAGAATTTCAGGCCAAAGGATACTAATAGAAATGTAGGTTGAAAAAATGGTGCTAAGAAATAACTGACCTCTGGATCCTGTCAAATCTTCTGAGTTGACAGGAAGAGTTTCTGACAAGAAGTAAGGGCCTATGTTTCAATGACTAAAAGAACAGAGATCTTCTTTTAAAAAATATTAACGACCAGCTTAAAATAGAACACATTTTAAATAGTGGCCTCTTCATTGAATTTTTTTTCTCTACTAGATATTATAACAACTTTATTGGGAATATTTGATGTGAATATATTTTATAAATTTTATTAGTGAATGAAACTTATGACAAATTTGTCTGTGATTAAACAAATACTATAAAATATAAGCTACATAAATATTTGACTCATTTTTTTACAATAAACTAGTCGGGGATTGAAGTGCAAGTTTTCTAGATTTAGACAGGAATTTCCACTAAAAACCGCAGAGATAGTGTCATTTACCAGGGCATTACATATACAAAGAATGAGGGACAATTTGGAAATGTAGAATCAATAAAATAAAGGCACAATATATAGAACAGGGTTTTAGTGATGTAGGTAATGATGACAAACTATTTATGAAATGCTTTTATTTCTAGTTACTGAGAAGTACAAACCTTAAAGCATTGTAATACATATTGTACATACATGTGTGTATGCATATATGTAATATATTAAATGTATCCAATACTTTTTAAAATATATCCAATTTTATTTCCTCCTAGAATGTAGGAAGGTGAAAATAATATTTCATTCACTCCAAAAATAAGGGGAAAAAGCACAATTGTTCGTAATCCCTTCAGTGAGCTAAATTGCAAGGAAAAGAGTAGCCTGGAATCTAACAAGAAAGGACAGCACCCCTCCCTATAAGAAGAGATGGGTTACTTAGTTTGTCTTGCCTCTCATAGAATGTGGTAAGAAATCAGAACCTCAATACAAACAGATAAGAAGAAATCAGCTAAAATTTTAACAAATTGCTAAAGACAGAGTTTGGGCTAGGGTGATAGTATATGCAACCTGTGAGAGACACCAAAAGAATAGGGTTTAGCTACTCCTAGACTACCATGGATTCTCACCAGGTGCTTTTAAAAAGCTTGTAGGGGGTGCAAGAGACCATGGGGAGCATCTCTTCCTGGTGCAGGTGTGGGGAGGGTAAGATGTACCCTGAAAAAGCATAAACTCTTCTAATCTTCTCAGAGGCTTTTCTCAAAGCCTTAAGCCTCTGGGAGAGAGAAAATTTTATCTTTCCTGGGAACAGGTAAAGACACGTTGTTAGTAGAGATAAAGAAAAAGCTATGTTACTTCTGGAGAAGGGATAGGAAATAAATTTGAGTTTAGGCTCCTATGCTAAAATTATTAGCGGTCTCCTATCATTGGGGAAAGGTGGGAAACTCAATCACAAGACTCACCACAGATAGTCTGAACAACTTCATTGCCCTGGGAAGGGGCTGTAGGAATACTGAGAAAGCTGTACACCTGAGATACAGTTACACAGAGCTCACAGTTACAGGGACAATGGAGAATATCCCAAAACACATGTACCCCAACTGCAAGCCTAGCAAGCACCAAAACAAGCAGGAACAGTCTACCACTAGGGGAGGAATAAGAGCAGGGAGAGAACACACCTCATGAGGTGCAGGCTTAAAGAATGGGCTCAAACCAGTGGGGAGAGCTCTAATTCCAAGGAAAACCTACTTTAGGTACATTGAAAATAACCGTAGTAAACAAAACTTCAAATATTGGTCAACTCCTGAACATATTGCTTCAACCTCCTCTGCTACCTGCCTGAAAAGAGACTCCCCATTTCCAGGCATAAATATCACCTACCTTATTATCTATCGTTATATGTAGATATTTAGCATTTAGTTAAAATTTTTGAGAAACTCTAAAAACAAACAAACAAAAATGTATATCAGACAATCTAGAGAACCAGACTGAGATGACACAGGTATTAGATGTGGATTTCAAATAAATTAGATTAAAATGTTAAAGAATCTAGTGGAAATAGCTAACAATGTGCATGAACACATAGGGAATTTCAGAAAAGATATGAGAAGCAGAGGAAAAAGTTAAAAGGAAATGCTACCAAAAAATCAGTAATAGTGGTGATCTCCTTTGACGTGCTCATTCAGTAGATTCAACAGAGTTGAAGAAAAAAATACAGAAATTGAACGTAGGTCAATACAAATTATTGAAATATAAAGAGAAAAAAAAGGGCAGTGGGAGAACAGATCATCAAGTAGTCAGTTTAACATATATAAAATTGGAATTCCAGAAAGAGAAAAGAAATATTTGAATTGATAATTGCCAAGAAATTTCAAAAAAATAATGAAAGAAATCAATGAACCCCAAAAGTGAAAAATCAAAGATAAATATCAAAGACAGGCACGCGCGCACACACACACACACACACACACACACACACACACACTAAACATAAACACACTGAGACGAGTAATATTCAGATAGCTGACAAGATGAAAGGAAAATCTTGAAGTCAGCCAGATACAAAAGACACATCAAATACAGAAAAATATATAACAATGACACGTTTTTTATTAGAAATCCTGCAAACCAGAAAATGATGGAGTGATTCTGAAGTACTGGGTGGAAAGTTCTGAAAAGTTATAATTTTATACTGACTATAAATATTTTTCACAGCTGCAAATAATACAAAGATTTTCAGACAAACAATTGAGAGAATAAATTGTCTGCCAACATGCACCGTAAGGAATGGTAAAGCAAGTTTATACCAAAATTTTTACCAGAGAAACTTGAATTTGCATGAAGAAACAAACAGTTCCAGAAATCATGAAAAGTAAATATAAAAGGCATTTAGCCTTATTTTTAACTACTCATAAAGATAATTGATCATCTAAAGCAAAATTGAAAATAATTGTGGACTTTATATCATGTTAATTTAAAATATATAACAAAGACAAAACATGGGGAAATAAATTGAAAATACATTGCCATAATATTCATATAATGTAGACAAAAATGCATAATATTTGTATAACTCCTATGATAGGTTAAAGATATATATTATAAAACTTAGAGTGACCAATAAAACAATTAGAAAAAGAAGTGTAACTAGCAAATTAAAAAATGAAATAAAACCATATAAAAAATACACATAGTTTAAAATCAGGTAGAAAAAGAAATGGAGAAAAAGAACTGATAGAAAAACATGAAAATCAACTATCAAGGTATATTTATATCCAAACATATCAATAATTGTTTCAAGTGTAAATGGCCTGAGCATCCTAATAAAAAGGCAGTGATTGTCAGGTTGGTGATAAAAGCAAGACCCTGCTGTATATTTTACACAAGAAGTCCATTTTAAAGAGAGGGAAAAAACACCATGAAAAATAAATCGAGAGGAAGCTGGAGAGGCTATTTTAATATCAGACAAAGCAAGCTTCAGATCAAGGGCTATAACAAGACATGAGGAGGGATAGTGTACAATAGGAAAAGACTGTATTCAGCAAAGAGACCTAATATTAATTATTTCATGCACCTAAGAGTAGAACTTTCAATTGCAAGATGGTAAACTTGATGGAACAATAACAAAAAGAATTTTAAAAATCCAGTTTTAGACATCAACCGTCCTCCTTCAGTAACTGACATAGCAAATAGAAAATCAGTCAGGATACAGAGGTCTCAACACCACCACTAACCAACTCAATCTAATTAATAATTATAAGAACAAACACTCTTCCCAACAGTAGCACATACACATCTTTTCAGGTACAAAGAGTTCCTGTGTACCCCTCACCATTTTCACTTATAGTTAATATCTAACAGTAACATGGTGTATTATAACTAAGAAACAAACCTTGCTACATTATTATTAACTAAATTCCACACTTCATTCAGATTTCACTCAATTTCCCACTAAATGTACAGTTTCTGTTTCAAGATCCCATCCAAGATACCACATTGAATGTAGTTGTCATGTCAGTTTCTCCAGCCTGTAACAGTTTCCCCTGTTTTTCTTCATTTTTCATTACCTTGACAGATTTGAGATATTTTTAGGTATTTCATAGAACGTGCATTAATTTAGGTTTTTCTCTTATAGTCCTCTTGATTATGGACTATGGATTATATTGAGATTATGGTTTGTTTTTTTTTTAAACAAAACAAAACAAAGATGAAGTACTCTTTTATCATATCAGGTCAGAGTACATACTATTAGCATAAATTATTAGTGATGATGTTAACCTGATTCCCTTGGCTGAAGTAGTTTTTGCCAATTTTCTCTACTTTGAAGTTACATTTTGACATATTCTATTACTTGGAAGCTAGTAATTAAGTGTCGCTGCACTTAAGGGAAAGGAGAGGTGATTAAGCTTAGCCTCCTGAAGAGGAAAGTACATAAATCATTTGGATTCTTTCATCAGAAAACTAGTTTTCTTTACTCCTATGTATTTAATTATTTATTTGCCTCAGTATGGACTCACAGTATTTATTTTTGCTTTGAGTTGCAATCCAATACTGTGTATAGATAATATATTTATGTTATTAATAATTATTAGTAAAACATTAATACCATTTATTGAGTGGTCACTAATTTTGACTGATTGATATGTCATTGTTTGTCATTGATATGTCATTTATTGTCATTGCTTTCTAGCCAATTAAATGACTTCTTAGAGTGACTATTTTAAGTTAAACATGAGCATGAGATTCACATATAAACAATTTCTTTTTTTAGGCAAGACAACCCTTGGTTGACCTCACAGATTGCAAGTACCTTGTCAGTTTACAATCCCTCAATTTTTTATTTATTTTTTATGCCTACAGCACCTGGTCTTCCTAGGTGGTCTCCCATCCAAGTACTAACCAAGCCACATGTAAACAATTTATTATCAAATGTTCTCTCGTCCTCTTATTTTTGAAATCCTTCATCTGTTATTCTTGATTCTTGGAGATTGTAATATTACCAAATATTAGTGTCAATCTTATTACTATAAATCATGTTTTGTCACAAATAAAAAGGAAACGGTTTTCGCTTTGCCTACTATATTTTTGTTTTAATTCCTTTTTATTTTATAAAATAAATAAGGAGATATGAAGCTTACAACTTAAACATCTTGTTTTTACTTAAAACACCTCTGGCCAAAATAACATATACTGCTTTATTGCCATATTGATATATATATGCAGTCATTCTCTCTTGTCCACAATAAAGATTGCACATTAAAATGTGTTTCAGCATATATACTTTTTTAAAGCTCTTTTAACATTTACATATTACAGATGCTTGATTCTAGACTGCATTATACCTGGGGAACCTGATTGTCAGCATTGGAGAAAAGGTGAAACCTGGAGTGGTTTAGTGGAAAGATTCCACATCATTATAGTACAACGTTCAAAATTACCCTAGAATCTATGGTAGTGAACAATAAACAAAAAAACAACAACAAAACCCCAATGAAATAACTCAAAAACTCAAGAGAATTACCTGAACTTTCAAGTCAAGAGTGAATCAAATAATCTACAAAAATTTGTAAAGTTGACTATTCCTATTTTTTAAATTTAATTTTTTACAAAAAATGGTGTATGTTTAAGGTGTAGAATATGATGGTTGGATATACATGTATATAGTGATATGATTATTACAGTCAAGCTAATTAACATATATTCTCACATTCTTGCCATTTTTGTGTATGATGAGAGCCCCAAAATCTACTCTCTAGATAAATTTTCAGTATTTAGTAAATTATTACTATAGTAATAGTAAACTAAACTACAGTCATCACGCTTTACATAAATGTCTAGACGTGTCCATCTTATGTAACTTCAACTTTGACCCTTTAACCAACATGTTCCTGTTTTTCCCACCTCGCCACCTCTGGTAACCATGTTTCTACTCTCTGCTTCTATGTATTTAACCTTTTTAGATTTCATATGTAAATGAGACCTTTCCATTTTTTTTTCTTTTTGGCTTATTTTACTTAGCATAATGTCCTCCAGGCTAATCCATGTTGCAAATCACAGGATTTCCTTTTGTTAGATGAAATTATTATATATACACATATATATTATGTATTATCTTTTATTTATATTTATTATTTATTTATTTTAAAAGATAAGTATTATATTTTATTTATTTTTGGTAATAGCCATCATAATAGGTGTGAGATGATACCTCATTTTGTCTTTGATTTGTATTTCTCTGATAATTAGAGATGTTGAGTACCTTCTCATATAATTATTTACCATTTGTGTGTCTTCCTTGGAAGAATGTCTATTTAGGTCATTTGCCCATTTTTAATTGAGTTTTCGTTATTCAATTATTTGAATTCCTTATATATTTTGAATATTAACCCTTTATAGGTATATAGTTTTCAAATATTTTCTCCCATTTATTTTCATTTTGCTGATCGTTTTCTTTGCTGTGCAGAAACTTTTTAGTTTGGTATAGTCCTACTTGTTTATTTTTACTTTTGTTGTCTGTGCTTTTAGTGCCATATCAAAAAAATCATTGCCAAGGCCATTGTCAAGGAGATTTTTCTCTATGTTTTATTCTAGGATTTTATAGTTTCAGTTTTTATGTTTAAGTCTTTAATTAATTTTGAGTTAATTTTTGTGTATGATGTAAGATAAGTGTCCAACTTAATTCTTTTGCATATGGATATCCAGTCTTCCTAGCATCATTTACTGAAGAGTCGAATCTTTCTCTTTTTTGTATTCTTAGCAACTTTGCTGAAAATTAGCTGACTATATATACCTGTTTTTTTTTCTGGACTTTCTCTTCTGTACCATTGGTCTATGTGTCTGTTTTTATGCCAATCCCATGTTGTTTTGGTTGATATATGTTTGTAATATAATTTGATATGAAGAAATGTCATACTTCCTAGTCAGTTCTTTCTCAGGATTGCTTTGACTATTTGGGGTCTTTCCTATTTTTGAAAGAATAAAATAGCAACTTTATCATCAAATGGAAAACAGCTGGCAAATATTAGGAATTTCATCATCTGATGCAAAAAACAATGAGAACTAATTCCAAGTCACTACTCCTTCCTGATCATATAACTTGTGCTGGAGATCAAATATATAAAAATATGGTATTGCCTAACTCAGAAATACATTTCAGAAATATATACATTAATATGAATTACAAATTAATCCTCAATTTTACTTTTATTAAATTCTCATGGAAAATTCAACTGTATAATAACATTTTTTGAGTTATTATTTGCTTTTATTTCTCCTCAGTATAGAAGTTTTGAGAAGATTATCAATTTATTACTACTTCATAAATTCTCATACTTTTCTTCGTCAAATTTACTGTACTGTCATATAGACTGCCGCAGTGGTCTGCAGTAAATTGACTGTATCCAAAGTCTGTCTGATCCAGATGCAGAAATTTACTGTAGCATATGGATAACTTTTCAGTCATACAAAACTTCATTATATATATTCAATGCACCAACTCTGTTTTGCACAATAAGTTTATTTTCGTATCAGTTTTTCCTATCAAATTTTATGCCTTGGATATGTTGAGTATAGCATAACACCATTTTAGTTTTTCTCTTTTTTGTATCTAGATCGATTATAAATCAATAAGTTAACATCACCTGAAATAATAGAAAGCATGAGTGCTCTACAGTGACAATGCAACTCTAATTTTACTTATTTTTTAGTTTTATTCATTCCTGTAATAGATCTGTCATTAACACTTTATAAAATTGGATCAAACTGAAGAAACTGGGCAAAGACAAGTTGGAGGAAGACAGTGAAATTCATTTCTAGATATAAATAGTCTATTAATGTGAGATGAAACACAATTGTTTCATATTGATGAAAAGGTACTAAACAGACAGATATGTGTTTGCCTATTTATTATAGTTATAATAAAAGACAGAAGAGAATCTAGAGATGGCAAAAAAAAGGGAATTGTCAATCTAATCTAAGAAGTCTGAGTAAATATCTTCCCCCAATAGACTAGTGGTTACCAGAGGATAGGGGGTGGGGAAGGAGGGTGGTGGTAGATGGAGTAAAGGGAGTCAAATATAGGGGAGTAGAGGTAGGGTGAAGTGGGTAAAGCGGATAAAATATATGGTAGCTGAAGGAAACTGGACTCTGGGTGGTATACACACAATAGAATATACAGATATCAAATTATAATGTACGCCTGAAAATTATATAATTGTATTAACCAATGTTACCCCAATAAACTTAATTTTTTTAAAAAATGAGACCTTTCAGGCAGGAGCAACAAAAGGAACAGAAGCACAGCCATAAACATTATTTTAGGGGCAAGGGTTTTGCTCAAAGTATACTATAATGTGCCTATACAGAGCTGGGAGTTAATAGTGCTGGATATTTCTTTCTAGATATGTTGTTTTTAGGATTGCATTTACATTGGTAAGAAGCAGATGGACAAAAGAATAATTTTCACGTATAATTTGTGGAGTCGTTATTATCACTTACAATAATAGACCATTTTTCATTATCATCACATTTCTCAATATAGACTGGTTTCAGTTTTCAAATTTTATAGTAGAGTCTAATGAGATTATATACAGATTATTCTAAAAGTGTCACTATAATTCTTTTGCTTTAATAATCTCAAAATACAAATAGTACAAATATGTCATGTTAAAAATTATTAAATTTATTTTATACTTATTTAATTTTTAATATTGAACAATTTTTAAAGTAAAAAATTATTTTGAGAAATTTCAAGTTTATAGAAAAATTGAGCAGAAAGCACAGAGTTCCCATATACCTCTTTATAACCACTCCTAGATTCTCCTGTTACTAACATCTTACATTAGCGTGGTACATTTGCTGCAATTGACAAAACAGTATCCATACATTATTATTTAAAAAGTCCATAATTTACATTAAGATGTATTCTTTGTGTTATACACTCTAAGGATTTGACAAATGTATGACATGTACCCATCATTACCATAACATACAGAAAATTTTCACTACTCTGAAAATGCTCTGTTTCACCTATTCATTTCTCCTTTTCTCCTGGCAACCAGCATTTTCACTGTCCCCGTAGTTTTGCCCTTCCACAATGTCGTAAACTTGAAATCATATAGTATGTAGCATTTTCAGACTGGCTTCTTTCACTTAGTAATATGCATTTAAGTTTCCTCAGTGTCTTTTCTGTACTTAATAACTCATTAAATTTTATCACTGAATAATATTTCATTGTATGGCTATATCACAGTTTGCTAATTCATTCACATATTGAAGGACGTCTTGGTTGCTTCCAAGTTTGAGCAGTTATTAAAATTATATAAAGCTGCTGCAAACATTTGTGTGCAGTTTCTGTGTGGACAAAAGCTCTCGGTTCATTTGGATAAATACCAAGGAGCATGATTGCTGGTTCATATAGTTAAGAAAATATTTCGTTTTGTATGAAACTGATCAAACTTCCTTCCAAAGTGGTTGCATCATTCTGCATTGCCACAGCAATGAATGAGAGAGAGAGTTCCTGTTGCTCAGATCCCTCTCCAGTATTTGGTGGTGTCAGTATGTTGGTTTTTAGCCATTTTAATAGGTGTCATTGGTATCTCATTGTTTTAGTTTACATTTCCCTAATGACATGGTATTTAGTAACCTTTCGTATGCTATTTGACATCAGTAAATCTTCTTTACTAAAATGTCCTTTCAGATCTTTTGCGCATTTGTTGACTGCATTGTGTTTTAATAATGAATTTTAAGAATTCTTTGTATATTTGGATAGCAGTCTTTAATCACACATTGGTTTTGAAAATATATTCCCCCAATATGTGGTATGTCATTTTATTCTCTTAACTAAAATTTGGCAGAGCAAAAGTTCTTAATTTTAATGAAATCCAACTTTCAATTTTTTCTTCATATAAATTGCTTTGGCATTTTATTTAAGAAGTCATAGCCAAACCCAAGATAATTTAGATTTTTCTCCTAAGTTATCTTCTCTGAGTCTTCTTAGTACGAAAAAATTTAAATTGGAATAACATAGAAATATATTAGAGATTAAAAAAAGAAAGAATTGAAGAGTCAGAGTGACAAAAGAGTTATCTTGCATCAAAGAGTTATCTGCATCAAAGATGCAGATCAGTCTCAAAAGTGGATTTTGACGAGATGAATCCACTCCATGCTTGTATCACTAACCTCAAGATTCAGATTTCTTAGGATGAAAGCATCTGTCTGGCCAGATTACACTGTTATGTCTTCACTAGTAAGGAGCATTATATCTGAATGGATAATTTCAAAAAAAGCAGTCAAAAATATATATGAGTCAATTCCAGTCAGAAAAATACACACACCCCGCACCCTAAAAAAAAAGTGTTCAATGCATAGGAGAGATCACAACCCCATAAAAATAGTAGCGTTTTAGTGTATAATAACATTACTGATATTTCTGCAGAGATTTCTTTTTGCTTTTTGCTTTGGCTTCCCGTTAACTCTCTTGGAGGATCTATGATCTGTATTTTCTTTTAATTTTTATTTATGTATTT
>NW_011888904.1:5882118-5887538 GCF_000151845.1 Pteropus vampyrus | reverse complement strand
TAAGCATAATTCCTCCTATCAAAAAGGTTACTTTGGGAAGTAAGAGGAAGTGTAAGATTATGGAAACATGAAATTTTCATATGCGTCAAAAATATGACCAAATCAAACAAAAATGGTGTGAATTTTTATCTTTACTGAAATTGAGGATTAGCCTCAAACCAACATACACATTAAGGTGATTCTGATAGATAAACCAGAAGATAGAAAAGCTTGAAAAAAGTTATGAAAGAATGACTCACATTTTTGATTACCAAGAAAGTGTCAGGTAAATCCTCCTCATGTCCTGTAACTTACAGAGGCAAGAAGAGATATCTCACTTGTGATAATAAGGATCTTTCCTCTGGGAGCCCATTTGAAACAACATAAATTTATACATTTTTTGAAATTATAGCAGCAGTACTGAAAGAGTAATAGCCTGACTGTTTCAGGTAGAAAATAACTGAAAAGTCTGTGGTTTGTCTTGGGTGAGTGTGCTGGTTTCCTAAGGCTGCCATAACGAAGTACCACAAACTGAGTGGCTTAAAACAATAGAAATTTTGTGTTTCACAGTTCTGGGTGTTAGACATCCAAAAGCAAGATGTTAGGGTCACACTTCCTCTGGAATCAGTGTAGGTGAATTTTCCTTGCCTCTTCCTAGTTTCTAGTGGTTTGCCAGCAATCTTTGGCATACCTTAGCTCTCAGCTACAGCATCTCAATCTTTGCCTCCATTGTCATGGCATTTTCCCTTTTTGTCTCCATATAGTATTTTCCTCTTCTTACAAGAATTCCATTGATATTGAGTTATAGGGCCAACTCTAATGATCTCATCTTAACTTAATTACATCTACAAAGATTCCATTTCCAAATAAAGTCACATTCACATATACCTGGGTTAGGCAATTATATGTATATGTGTATATAAATAAATATTCATAATCACATGAATGAAGATGCTTCCATCTTGTTTATACAGCCACAGTAAAAAGACATGCACATAAGCCTAGGTTTTCAGTACTAAAGCCTCAACATTGGCTATATATATATATATATTGGCGGGGGGAGGGCGAGGCACAATTTAACCCCAAACTGCGAGTTTTCATCTTTGTTGTAGACTTATTCTGCTATAAAAATATCTTTTGTTAAAGGATAATTATAGTAGTAGGAGCTTCTCCCTAGCGTAGGTAAGAGTGAATCCATCATATCAAGTTGAGACTAGTGTATATACCATTATGTCATCCATTGTGAAGGAAGAATCTTAATACTTATTTTAAGAAAGCACACAACACAATTTTTATAAATAATTAAATAGAAAGTAATAATGGTAAAAGCAGACATAAAATATAATGAAATAGAAAAAAATATTGGAAGGGATAAATTAATGAAAGGCTGATTTATGTACTTGACTAAAAATAGAGTAAAATTTTGAAGTTTAAGAATGAAAACAAATGTATTTACAGACATAGAAAAAGTTAATAGATTTTAAAGAGAATATTACTTGTAAACTCTAGGGCAAGAAATTTAAAAATCTGGAGGAAATACATGATTTTTTTACTGACAGTTAAATTACCAATATTGCTACAAGAAGAACAAAGAATTTGATAAATCAAATAAAAGAAATTGTGAAGATGATTGGAAGTTCGTTCTTTAAAACCACACTTACTAGATGATATTCCAGATGGATTCTACTTAATTTTTCAATAGTCTTTGAATCCAATATAATCGAAAACATTGAAGACTATGAAAAACATAAACTCTTCCTAATTAACTTTATTAACCTAAATAACAATATTTAATGACAATTTAATAAATTTAATTCAGTAAAACTACTAAATATTTATGATTATGTGTAAAAATAAGATAAAAATAAATAGAATCTGTCAACTTATTTAATAGATAATCAGGATTTATTCTAGGACTTCAAAGGTGAATCAACATTAGGAGATTTAACAATATAATTTATTATGTTAATAAATTTTAGAAGCTAAACCATGTGGTTTTACCAAAGATGCTAAACAGTTGATAATATTAGCCAAGGTCATTCATTGAAATTTTAAAAACAATTGACTATTGAAAGCCTCATGATAATTTCTTCACACTAATAGCAGCTAGAATGTTCTTGGAGGCACCAGCCTTTGCATTTTGCCATGCTAGTTGCTCATTTTCCACTGAAGTATGGGTAGATAAAATAGATTTTCACTATGATTGCTAATATAGTTAGTTTGATAGGAATGTAACTAGATTACTTCATCTTTAGTAAACTGACTAAGATAAAAACATTTCTCTGATTTACCTCTAGAACTTGAGATTTAGTCAGTAGTGAAAATGGAATTCTCATGAAGATATATATATATACTTATATATAATATCTAAATTATAAGTAGAATTTGTTTATATTTGTTTAAATATATAAATATAGAGATATACTTATTATATATAGGTATATATATTAAAAAGGTATTGTAAGCATATTAGATAGATATAGATATAGATATAAATAACTTAATATTTTTACAAAATCATTTGGGAAAGATTAGCCCTTATACCTTGGAGTTAGTGATAAAATAGTAGGGCAATTAGCTGAATTTTTTATCTGCATCTTAATTTTATTGTGTGCATAAAATTTTTTTTGACATGGATTAAAAAATGGTTGATATTCAGTGATATAAAAATATTGATTTAGCTATTTCTCTATTTGAGGTACCAAATATTGCAGCCAAGACAAAAGCAGTTTTTGGACAAATTCTAGTGTAAAAGCCAATGTGGAGGCTTTGCTACTGAAAACCTAGGCTTTTGTGCGTGTCTAATTTTACTGTGGCTATATAAATGAGATGGAAACATCCTCATTCATGTGATAAACACTTATATCTGATTTTCAAATTGAAACTCATTTCCAACAAAATGTAAGCTTTGCTTTTCAAGAAGACTTCTCTCACCCTTAAGAGAGTTAATCACCCACTACTAATTATTTAATGCTAACTTAGTTTTTAAGTCCATTTTACATATAATATTCTGCATGGTAATACTTTTTTCTATATTTATCTTATCAGACTCTGAATTCTTTAAGATAAAAGTTAATGCACTGGAGAAGCTGAAAACATTTTTATTGAGGAAAGTATAAACTGCGGAAACGAAATTGAGGAATACCTTCTTAGTACTGAATCAAAGTGGTCTGCTTAACTAATGTTATGCAGACATTTCAAAAGATGGACAGACTTCTATAACAGAAATAAAGCAAAATATGCTGCAAGATTTGTAGATAAAATGTAAAAAAATCTCCTAATGCGCAGGACAATGGATAATGGAGAAAATTTCATTTTGTAACTTTAAGGAACTAATATACATTAAGGAACCAAAATAATTATTTGTCATAGGTAAAATGAATCCTTACTCAATCTATCTTGCAGTTTCCTGACAGAAGGTAGTGCTGGCCATCATATCATCTAGAAATTCTCCCAGGTACTTTATATCTGTCAGCTGAAAAAGATTCAGTCAATTATGACAGCTGGCCATGAAGTCTGTCATAGTTCTGATGGATTGAGGAGGGAGAAGCTTGATAAATGCTGAGAGACCAGTTATATCTTGATGATTATTTTTGCAAAGTCAATCATTTGTGTACTTTACTTTAGGAAGATTATTATTGCCTACTAATTGACATACATTTTACTTCATTTTTTGACTTAAAATGTCAATGATAATTTTATGCCTGAAATTATGTATAGCAATACACATGAAAATAAGAACTGTTCTTATTCTTGCTAGATAATCCAAGGCAAGAATTATTTCTCTCCAGAATTATGATAGAACTGATACTCTGAATTTGCTTCAGCATTTCTCAGTTACTTTTAGTATTCCCTCTGCTTCATCCTCAAAGAATTGGTATAATTTATTTCTAAATGTTTGGTAGACCTCACTAGTGAAGCCATCTGGGCCTGGTGCTTTCTGTTTTGGAAAGTTATTAATTATTGATTCAGTTTTTTTCATAGATATGGGCTTATTTAGATTGTCTGTTTTTTCTCGTGTGAATTTTGGCAGATTGTGTCTTTCAAGGAATTAGTCCATTTCATCTAGGTATTCAAATTTGTGGGCATAGAGTTGTTCATATTTCTTTATAATTATTTTAATGACTATAAGCTCAGTATCTCCTTTTTCATTTTTATACTAATAATTTTGGTCCTCTCTTTTTTTCTTAGTCTGACTAGACTCTGACCAATTTTATTGATCTTTTCAAAGAACTAGCTTTTGTTTCATTGATTTTTCTCTATTTTTTAATGTTTTTAATTTCATTGACTTCTATTTCAATTCTTATTGTTTCTCTTCTGCTTAATTCAGATTTAATTTACTCTCCTTTTTTAGTATGTTTTAGTATACTGCTTCACATGCAGTGAAGATACTTTATAACAATAAAATGTTCATATATATATTTTCTAATATGTTTCTAATTCATAATTAGTAATTAGGAACATCATATATATGCTATATATAATTACATATTATATATTACATAGTATAGAAATGTACATAATCAAATATAGTTGCTTTGGGAAGGATAGGGTAGCTACCAAAATGAGAATCAAGGAAACAAGCTTAAAATGTGTTAAGAAATGTCTACGGCTGAGGTAAAATCTTTGGACATTTATAAATATTAGCCCATTTGATTTTCACAGATTAGTAAACTTTAGAGAACACAGTGAGAAAATGACAAAGCTCAGATTTAAATACAGGTTTTCTGACTTCAAAGTTCATTCTGTTTCCACCACATGAAACTGTGTTCCACATATTCAGCACAAGGTCATGTTCCATCTAGCAGGTGATGGTGATGATTCTGACCCACATTTGGTGAGATTTAAATTACATAACTCCTTGCTGCCCTAAAATTAATCTTGGACACTAGACTAGACAAGCCAATGGCTAGCTCCACCCCCAAATTCATTATGTAACAGGAAGAGATTACTTGTTACTTTATTTTAATGTGAACATTACGTAAAGACTCTGTTTCAACTTAAACCTGGGGAGGTTATTTTGCATGGTGTTTGAGAGCACTGTTCTTTGTATTTTGTTGTATTAGATATGGGAGATTAAATGGTTTAGGATTCTTGCAGAACTGGACACTGATGTGGTCAAAGATATGCTACAATCAGGAAAAGGGAGAACAAGACCATGAATATAATATTTGAAAGTACTTCCGGTGCACTTGTAACTCTAGGAATAAAGGGAAAAATGAATGAACTGTAAAGACATTTTTGAAAGAAGAAAATTGTTAAAATTGCCAATATGCAGTACAATGTAATCATGACTTACATTGTCACTAATTTCTGCCACTTTAGAATAAAAGGACTATTTCAGAGAAAAAGGAACTAGAAATTTTTTTAACTACTGAAATGTAAAGAACTGAAAACATGTTCACTGAGTCTCCACATTGTACTTTTCTAACAATTAATGT
>NW_011888904.1:5869644-5882033 GCF_000151845.1 Pteropus vampyrus | reverse complement strand
TAGTCTCCTGGAATATGTTCTTTCTCTAAGAGGTTCCCAAAGCACTTGGAAAATCTAGGTAAAATCAATAAAATTAAATCATTTAATTTAGTTTCTAAAATTTTAAATTGCAAAACATGGACAGGTAAAAGTAAAATGAAAGGGGATGTATTATCTATTATTTAGTAATGATATTTATAGCCATGAAAGGTGCACACTCATAAAGGTTTTGATTTATTTTTTATCTTTTAAATGTTAAAAATTATCTATGATTATCTAAAGTTTAATATAGCACATGGCAAAGATTTATGCTAGGATATATTTTTCTTGATTTCTCTGACTTGATCTGCTGGCATTTCATAGTAATATTACTTATTTCAGTGTTTACAAAATATAAAACCAAGTAAAATTGGCTCAAAAGCAATATATTAGAAGAAAGCAGTTTATACAAAACCCTAGATATGATTAAAATTGAAATCTTCTATTTCTATATTGGAACAAAAGGATTGTTTCTATCGTCACTGTCCAGTATAATTGAGATATTATAAATATACACATGAATATTGATTATATTCCTTAAAGAATCTCAAACATGTATGCTAGTAGTCCAAATAGGAAGTTATTTTTATAATATGCAAAGTGACATATAAATTACCTGCACGTTTTTAAGCATGATGAAATCCTTTATTCTAACCTTAGAACAATTGGAATCTTAAAAAATAAGCCTTCCTCTCTGAAAAACAGATGTAATTGGGATTTCACTCTAACATGCTGTCTTTCATTTCTCTTTCACTTTCTTTTTGCTTTTAAAATCAATTTATCGGGGTCAAATTACATGTAATGAAATGCACAATTTTACACTTACAGTTTTAATGGACTTTGACAACCATGCTACCACTACCAAGATCAATATATTTCAATATATGAGAGTATATGCATAATGAATTATACATTTTTAAGTTAATTTCACTGATCCCTAACCCCAACAGACCATGTATCTGATTTCTGTCACACTGGACCAGTTTTACCTGTCCTAGGTTTTATATAAATGGAATACTATAGTATGTACCTTTTGTGTCAGGCTTCTTTTTCTTACCATATTGTTTTTGAGATTCATTCATAACACTACATGTATCATAGATTGTTCCTTTTTATTGCTGAATTGTATTCCACTGTATAGAAATCCCTGAGTCTCTATTTTCTTATTGATGAAATTTTGGATTGTCTTCATATGTTGGGTATTATGACAAGGTTGTTAGGAGCATTTATGTATATGCTTTTATTCCTTTTTTATTTTTAAGATTGCTGTAACTTCTTATAATCACTTTAATTTTATATGTTGAAAATATAAATACATATGTGATTCAACACTGAAAGCTATAAGGGAAATTAAAAAAATAAGCCTTCCTCTCTGAAAAACAGATCTTGTCTGCATCCCACGAAACCTCTATACTCTATTATCTGTCACCTCTTATAGGTAACCATTTTGGTTGATTTATCTTTTAACTTTCTTGTGTTTCCTGTTGATAAATAAGTGAATATGTTTATATGCTATTTTTCTTGCTTTAGGAAATGAAAAGTACTATATCATATAATTGTTTTTGTACCTTGGTTTGAAAACTTTCTTAATATTCTGTAGATATCTTGCTCAAATTTTTTATGGTTATTTAGTACTCTATAGTATAAATGCAACAAAATTTATCAAAGCAGTGTCCTATGGACGAACATTTGATAACTTTCCAACATTTACTATTGCATATTGATATTATAGTAAATGATCTTATGTACACTTAACAACCTAGCAGAAGAGGTACGTGCCTTTCTAGACATAAATACTGTTTACTTAAGTTTTCACAGTTCTGCACAGAAAGTCTGTTATTCAATCAAAATTATAAAATACATAAAGAAGCAAAAACCTTAAGAGACAAAGTGGTCATCAGACTCAGTGTTGAATTGTATATATTAAAACTATCGGAGAATTTAAAATAGCTGTAATTAATATCTTAAAGGCTCTAGTGGGAAAGCTTGGTAGCACACATGAACACATGTGAAATAGAAACTACCTAAACTGAAGAAACAGAAAAAAAGAGTAGAAAAAAAAAAACAAAATATTAAAGGGTTGTGGGATAATATACATCTAATGAGAATCCCTGAAGAAGAAATCAGAGATAACAGGGTAGAAGAAATATTTGAAGATAGATATAAGGACCTAAAATTTTCCAAAAATAATGAAAAATATCAAATCACAGACTCAAAAAGAGAAACTAAAACATAATAAATAGTAATTAGAAAACAAAACATGTCCTATTCAAACTGCTAAAACCAAAGATAAAAAGAAATGTTGAAAGTAGTTAAAGGAAAAATATACATTACATAGAGAATATCAAAGCATAATTTTCACTAGAAATGATGCAAGCCAGAAGATAATGCAGTGACATCTTTAAAGAGCAATAATAATAATAATAATAATAATAATAATAATAATAATAAACCTCTGAAACCTAAATTCCTGGCAAAATAATTTTCAAATGTAGAGTGAAATACAGACTATTTTCAGAGAAACAATGCTGAGGGAATGTATTACCATTAAAACTATTAGCAATGTATGAGCATTTTAGAGCATAGATTAAAGTAAAATCTTATTATTTCTGAAAAAATTCCTACAGCTTGATTGCCTGTGTGAACTTTAGGGCCTGGCAAGTCACAGATTCTCAGTATGCGTTTATTGAATAAGTTAATCAATTTAAAAATATTAGGTTTTGTTGTGTTTCCCATGCAGTTGCCCTGTCCCTACAACTTGACGTGGAAATTGTTCTTTTTCATCTTGCCCTACACTCACTGTGTTCTTCATGTTTTAATGAACTCCCATCCCAACTCTTAAGTCTATCTAAGTAGATTTGACTTAGGGAGAGTCCACCTCAAACCAGGGAGTAGATGTAGTGTCAGGTCATATTCATTTCCCATTGGTGCAGGTACCTAAGTCAAATACACTAAAAACTGAGCTGAACGATACAGAAAGGCAAATCTAGACATCAAATTCCACAACAATATGAGCTTTTTATATCTTGTTTACACTCTGTCTAGGTGCCTAACTCAAAGGATATTAATAGAATAAATATAATTCCAGATGTTTTAATAAGCATCAATGGCTAAAAAGTATGAAATGGGGATCTTCTGCCAGATTTAATACAATCTGGGCTTTAACTGTAAGTTTAAGTGTTCCTTGTCAGTTATTTGACAGTATAGTTATTCATTTGCTCTTCTTGATTTATTTGAATCAAGCACAGGCTGCTGAGCTCAGCTGTTTTTTAAAAGGCAGAATGCCTTAGTAACAAATAACAAACATGTATTTGTTATTCGCCTTACATTACACCTTGACTTCTTTTTTTTTTTTTTTAACTTACTGAAGTTAACTGCTCAATGGGTATATTATTGTTATGAAAAGTGCTTTCTGAAACTCACAAGGCATTTGGATTATCACCAGTATTGAAAATGCATGTATCGGAGGGAAGCAAAGGGGCCACACATGTAGTGTTAAAAGCTGTAAATGTATACTTTTATAGTGGGTAAAGCATTTTTGAGAACTAACCTCTTCTCTGGAGGACTACAAAAATAAGAAAGATGGGTGTTGTAAATAACTTAAGAGTTAACTGAAAATGGGCAAGTGAATACTTGGAAAGACTGAAGAAAGAGTTCATGTTAACAGCAATAAGGAACGGGGAATATCAATCACAAGATTCCTGTAAGCACGTGAAGCCTGGGCCTGCTGGGATATTTCCACTAGTCTGGGCAAATAAATCTATAACCTATAAAGTTTATTCCCCATCTCTTTTATATTAAAATCTATTATTAACCTATAAAAAGAAAAGTGATTGCCTGATTTTCAAACAGCAATGAGGCGGCCAGGGTCCAAGTGGGCACTAGAAAACCTTGAAAAGATCACTCCCAGATATATAGTCAGTGATCCTTTTAAGAGGGCTGTGCTGTGTGAGACTGAAAGTGTTGGTTTGGAGATTCTTCAATCTCAATACTCTAAGGAGTATCTGAGTACAGTACATTGTAAAGTGCACGTCTGAGTAGGAACAGCCAGTAACTATAAGTTTATATTGACTGATGTTTCCACAGGAAAAAAAATAAAGATGAGCCTTCCCAATTTACCACGGTAGGCATGTTCACCAGACAGCTGAGATCTGAGAAGATCTTGGAGACTCTTCATTCTCATCATCTCTTTAAATGTCAAAGGAATAAAAACAAATGACTTCTATACTAGTTTTCCATTGCTGCTGTAGGAAATCACCACAAACTTATTAATTTAAAACAACATAATTTTATTATTTATTTATTTATTTTATTTAAATGACTCCTGTAGGTTAAAAGTCTAACATGTGTCTCACTGTGCTAAAATTGGGGCATCAGCAGAACTATGTTTCTTTCTGGAGCCACTAGGCAGTGGTCCCCAAACTTTTTGGCAGCAGGGATGGGTGCTCCTATGAGAATCTAAAGCCTGATGATCTGAGGTAGAACTGAGGCCGGTGATGCTAGCACTGGGGAGCAGCTGCAAATACAGATGAAGCTTCCTTCTCTCACTGGTCTGCCGCTCACCTCCTGCTGTGCGGCCCTGTTCCTAACAGGCCGAGACCTGTGGGTTGGAAATCCCTGCTCTAGAGGATAGGCTTTCTTTCCTTTTCCAGGTTCTAGAGGCCACCAAGATTATTTAGTTAGGTCCTCCTTATTCCACCCTCAAAGTCAGCAACATTGCATCTTTCTGATCATTCTTCTATAGTGTCATTATTCTGGCTGCAATCAAGAAAGAGTCATTCAAGAACTCAGATGATTAGATTGAACCCACCCAGATAATCCAGGATTATCTATCCATCTCAGATCTTTGACCATAATCATACTTGCAATATCCCTTTTCTTTTTTCATGTAAAGTAACACATTCACAGGTTCAAGGGATTAGGACCTCATTTTTAGGGGATTATTTTTCTGCTTACTACAATTTTCTAAAGCTCAATGGTCAGCGGTCAGAGCTAAGATTAGAAATCTTATAATTCTCTGCCACATGTTATTTCTACCATACTACAAATTATTTGAATCAACTAAAGAGATAATGTTTTTAAAATATTACTATCTTCTAAACTAGAAGGATTATTTTAAAGGAGAAAAGAATCGTTTTTCTTATTGGCAAAAGATCAGAAAGTACCCAACAGTTATTCTATTGTACTTTTTGTAACATTATAGGCCTACTGAGATTTCTAGGAAGAGACTAAATAATGAGAACGCATTTGGAACATCCTTACAGGAAATGTGCAATTAAAGTGGAGTCTAGAGACTTGAGCCAAAGTGTGACAGTAGTTGATATGGCCAGTGGTAAACATATCCCTGAGACTTTTTAAGAAAAGTGTTATCTGATAAATAATATTTAAAGCTGCAGCAACATAATTCCTTTTTCATGACTGATGGACCTTAAAAATCTTCTTGAAAAAATTTTTTTTGTATTTTCTTGATCTAGTCGAGGACAGGGAAATTTCAAGGCAAAAGGATGCTTGTAATTGTTACCAAAGTAAAAGAGCATAAGCAAAGAAAGGAAATTTAATAAATGAGAGTAGCAGAGCTAGAGTTGACCATCTCATCTTTTGTAGAAATCTTTGAGATGTCATTATTCTTTCTATAGACCGTAAAATGGGTGTTCAGTCTAACTTACTGAGTTGGTAGGGAATAGGGTGATCCCAGCTGATAGCTGAGTTGCAAGTTTTGTGCCTTTTACATTTTCTTTATATTACATTTATTTAGACTCCAAAGCACAAGAATTCACGTAATTTTGTAATCCACTATATGTATTTTTTAATATTTGGTCTCAAGGCCGTATTTAGTATCAAATGTAAATGAACTAATATGCTAATTTATATTTTGTTTCTTTTGCTACAAAAGGAAAACAAAATTAATTTTAAGGTATTACTTATTATTTTGGTTAAATGTCTGCGACCACTTCTAAATAGTAAACTTAGAAGTCTGCATTTTTCCTTTGAAATTAGTCGGTCATGAGAATTCTTCAAAAGGGAATTCATGTGGAAAAAAACATTTTAAAAGGATTACATTTATCAGATGTTCAGAAAATGTATCCTCCAGAGAAAGCTTTCATTGGTATTATAATATCTATGTCAAGACATTCTGTATGGCAAAAGGTAGTTCTCATTGCACCTTGGAGACTGACAACTGACTTCAGCTGATGTCAGATAAGAACAAAGTGCTTACAAGAAAAATTGAACAGTGTTACAATATTAGTTTACTGATGCAGTTGGAAAAAAGATATTCCCTAGGAATGAAATGTCCAAGAGAGATCTAAGTGGGAGAGATTCTGTAATGATAAATGAAATTGTATGGTTCTCCATGTTCCATACAATTGGATTTTATTTTATTCTAATTGATTTTGATTTAAAACTCCTAGTACACATAAAAACCTTAAAAGGAGAAGAAGCTTAAAAGAACAATTTGAGAATCTCTGTTATATGAGGTTTGACCTTAGTAGTTCTATTGAACTATGTAACCATTTTCTCATTATTGAAGAAAGGAATATTGAATCTCCAAAATGGACATTTTGTAGAAAAGTCATGCAGATTACTTGCTCACCTAAGTCAGCTTGAAAATAATGTTTAAATAAGCTAATACATTCATTCATGTGACTGATATAACTGCCAGAAAGCAAACATTTAATAACTATTCATCTATGTCTTATATATTTTCATTTTCTACAGTTAACTCTTATTGAAGCATAATTAATAATGTTTTAAAATGTGTAATCTCCTAGTTAACATTAAAAAATATGACAGTGTGCATTTTACTAGATTCTGTAGATACTACAAAATGATAAGACCCTGAACAGATTTATAATTGTGTATGATGAATGACATGATTCGCTGGCTGAGGGAATTAAGTGTATGACATTTCCTCAGATGTTTTGTTCAATGTCAGGTATATAAAAATGGAATTCATTCAGATAAAAATGAAGAAGAATTCGAGGGACTCTAAATTATTTCACAAGTCACATGATGGAAGGTAGCATGGCGTTTTGAAATAGCAAGGAGTGTGCTCACAAAGGAATTAAATATATCTCTTCAGTATTTGAAAGCCTGTCATGGGTAAGGGGATTAATGTCCATTTTAGATAAATATTTCAAATATAGATTTGTGTTTAAGTGAAGGCAGAGTTTTATGCCAGAGGGATCCAAGTATGTCTGCTACCTGAGATAATGAGTACCTAGCCTCTATAGGTGATAAAATATTGATTTTACATACATTAAAGAGGAATATTTCAAAAGACATTCAACATTCATATATCTGTGCTATTAGAATTACTGACTTTATTACTTAATTTGATCAACTAGATGCCCCAAACATATAATAATGGCATGAGTGTACATGGATGTATATTTATAATTCAGACACTGCATTGATTGTATTGATTAATTCAATGAGTTACAATAGCAGCGTGAAGGTTGAGAGTTCACTGATATGGTATGGATGTTGAAATTTCTAAAGGAAATTGGCTAAACAGAGTATAAATCCTTTTAAAAATCCAAATATTTCTAACAGAAATCTTTCATGTCCTTAATACTTAATTGCAAGTTAAAATCAAGAACGTTAAACATAATTCATTAGAGAAATAGATTTTGAATTCAGCCATATCTAGATTGTAGTTTCAGCTCTGGCATTTGCCATTTGTTGTCTATACCACTTATATGGATTGTAAACAGGATTTAAGTGTGATGATAAAGTTAAGTGATATATGTAAATGAGTTATTCAATATCAGACACATATTATGGGCTTATAAATGTTACTTTTATTTTCTTTAATTTAAAATGAAATTATTTTAATTCCAGCAGAGTAAAGTAACATTTTTTATTAATAGTCCACAACATATAAGAATACAATTTAAGTGTGATTCATAAAAGAATGCCCACTGAACTTACTTATTTACTTTCTACCTCCAATCCTAATTGGAGTAAATGTAACTGTAGGATCATTCACTACTCTACTCACCTGAAAAGCTGTCTGCAGTTACTGCTCAAACTACCACTTCTTAAAGCTGACAGAAAATTTACCACACCCAGTCAAAAATCTCTTTCTTTAATTTATGGAAGTCAGAAAAATTTGACAGAGACAAAGGAAGTCTCCAATGCCGAGTGTTGGACTCTTGCAATGGTTTCTGAGGGAAGGATGAAAGCAGATTGAGGATCAAATAACTAACTTAAAATACTCAATTGGTCACTAGGACAACATTGACAGTATTTTCTCTTGCCATGAATGGATATGTTTCCCCTTCTATATGTATAATATATTCAAGTTATCTTCATTGCAAAATATTAAGAAAAATTGAATTATCTTAATACTTAGCATGTCATTGGATTTGTGCCATGAAATAATTGATTTTTGTTTCCACAAATATGGTGTCACAAATTCTGTTTTTTTTTTTATTTTTATTAGTTTTTGTTGATAGAATAAAAGATACTGCAATCAACCTTTCATCTTTTTCTAACATAGCAAGATTGAATCAATAGATTCAGCCAAGTATGGGCAGTCACTTAGATTTTAATTGAATATATAGAATTATAATTATAAATTTTCTATAGTACAAGTGCCAATAGACATGTAATGATCACCAGATTTAAATAACCGTGGATCTCTTTGACCAACTGGAGTTTTTAAGCATCAGTATTTGTCAGCAAATATAAATATTTTCATTAAAATAATAAAAATAATCTCTTGAAAACATATACTTTTCCTTTTCTGATGATTATTATACTTTAGTATTATAAAAAAGTATTTTATTATCAAAAATTTTGAAATTATCTGGAATTAGAAGAAGAATAAATACACAGTGATCCATAATACAACTACTCGATTCATGAGCAATCTCTACATATTTTGCCAAGATTATGGTATATAATTTTAAACCTTCAGTTACTATTATGGGTTTTCCTCTTATAATCCTTCTCTCTTTTTTCTTTTTCTCTGCCTTTCCTTTTCTATGAATCATTCTACCCTAAAGCCATTAGTTGGGGGCAGAGCAACATGGATATTTTTTTGAGGGGTGTCTCTTGGTTTAGGTTATCACAGCCCAAGCAGAGTGGCAAAGACATCTATATTTAGAAGCTGCTTGGCATAAAATGTAAAAGTCAAGTGAGAGTACAGGATGCATCCACATGGAGAATGAGCCTGGCATGGGCTTTTGGAATGCTAGTGTAGTAAAGATGGCGCCCACACAGGATATAGCCTGCCATGAGGAGTCAGAGTCCAGGTTGAGTCAAGAAGGCATCCCCCCAATAAGGGATGTCAGAAACCAAGTAGACTAAAGAGGTTATCCAAGTCCATGGACAGCCCGGTGTAGGTGGCAGTGCCCAGTGAGGAAAAGAAGGTGGATATCCAGCCTGGGATGGCAGAGCCAAAGTGTAGTGAAGAATTTGTCACTGCAAGGGGATAACCTGCTTTGGAGAGGCAAACCCAAGTAAAGTGAGCATATCAGTAGCTAAATGTGAATTATCAAAACCTGAGAGAGTTACACGGGGCATTTATACTGGAAGAAGGCCTGGTATGGGGTGTCACATTCTATGTTGGTTGAGAAGGACCTCCTTGAAAATGGATAAAGCAAAACGGGGTGTGAAAGTTAAGAGCAAGATAGAGACAGAGGAGCAGAGGATAACTCTGAAAACTCATGGAGGTGGCCTGAAATGGGACGACAGATTTTAAGATGACCTAGCATGAAGAGTCAGAGCCTGAGTGAGGGGAGAAAAGCAACCTTTTGGAACTGTGGCCAGACATATGGTGTCAGAGCCCCAGGATGGTGAGACAGGTCTTCGCATAGAGTGATGCTGAGGCACAGGGTGTTGGAGCCCAAAGTTTGCAAAGTACTTCCCAGAGTGACTGTTTAGAGTCTGAGAAGGAACAGGAGGGTGCTTATGTGGGAAGAAAGCCCAGTGAACAAATGACAGAACCTAAAAATGCTGAAGAAGGTTTCCATAAGGGAGAGCAACCTAGCAAAGTTATTTAGAGTCTGAATGAGTAACGGAAACATCCACAAGTCGGGGCAGCCAGTGTAAGGTGTCAGGGTGCAGGTAGGACAAAGAATGCACGTAGAAGCGGAAGGTCCATAGTGATGTGTCAGAGTCCCATCAGGTAGAGGAAGGTTGGTAATGAGAATGTTTTTATGGGGAAGGAATTTCTGGGGGAGTAATTAGAGCCTTGGTGGGATTGCAAAGGGCTCTAGCAAAGGAAAAAGGGTTTTTAGGAGGATGGATCAAATAAATGAACATATTAAAGATAATGGCAGTATGTTTCTCATTGTTCGGAAAGAGAGTTATCAAAAGAAAGAAAATTATTAGATCAGCATTAGTGGTATTAGCATGAACTTATGGCTTTAAATATATAGAAACAAATGGAAAAATATAAATAGGATTTCTACTTCTATCCATGAAGGCATAATTTCTAAGGAACATACATTGTATCACAAACAACTGGTAAATTAGACAAAAAATGGTGACAAAGAAAGCTGTTCACAAACATCGGACAAGAGTAAATGCAGGAATTTGTTTTCAGAAGCCATGTCACCCTTTCTTTGACTTCTTCCCATGTAGACATTCTCTTGATCCTTCTCAGTCTCCGAATTGCACTTAGAGTTATTCTTCCTCATAGACGGCTTTTACAACCTTTGGGCTCCATGATCTCATGGCTGGGCTACCATTCTGTGTGAAGATCTTCTTAATCAGGATTAGCAAAACTTTTCGCCTGGAGACAAATTCTCAATAGTGGAAGTCGGTAAAATGGAAAAAAAGAAAAAACTTTTTTTTTTTTGGGAAATGATGCTGGAACAACTGAACATCCATAGGCAAAACAATGAATTTAGGCACAGACTTACATGCTTCACAACATTTAACTCAAAATGGATAGTAGAGCTAATGTAAAATGCAGAACTATGAAATTCCTAGAAGATAACATAGGAAGAATATCGATGGCCTTGGGTTTGGCAATACCTTTTTATATATGATTCCAAAAGCACAATCCATTAAAGAAGCCAGTCTGAAAAGGCTGTATGACATTCAGGAAAAGGCAAACTGTGGAGACAGTGAAAATATCAGTGGGTATCAAGGTTGAGGGGGCAGTGAGAGATGAATAGGTGGAGCACATAGAATTTTTTAGGGCAGTGAAACTATTCTATATTATAATGGTGGATATATGTCATAGTACATTTGTCAAAAACTATAGAATGTACAAAAGCAAGAAGTGAACCCTGATGTAATCTATGATTTCTGGGTGATAATGTGTCAGTGTAGGTTCATAGATTGTAAGAAACATACTACTATGATAAAGGATGTTAGTAGTGGGTAAATTTTGTATATATGCCGGCACGGTATAGATGGAAAAATCTTTGTACTTTTCACTCAATTTTGCTTTTAACCAAAAATGTCCCTAAAAAATATAGAATCTATTATAAAAAATAGAACCGATAGACTAAAGCAAAAAAAATGCAAATGCAAATGCGGTTTCAAATGCATAGAAGAAAAACATGGCAACAGTTCCAAAAGTGTGGGAGGGAGAACTGACAATGTAATATAAGATTCTTAAATTTATAAGAAAATTAACACGATATTTTTGAAAGTGAAATGTGATAAATTGAAAATGCATACTGTAATATCTAGAAAACTAAAATTAAAACAAAGAAAATTTGCTAACTATCCAGTAATTAAAAAATGGATACAAATATAATTAATCCAAAAGCTGACGGAAAAGAAAAAAGGGGGGAGGCAAAGACCCAACGAAACAAATTGGAATCAAATAGCGAAATTTATAGTAAGATTGGATACACATACACACACACACACACACAGATTTATATCTAAACTTAGTGATGATCACAAAATTTTCTAAAGGTTTAAGCATTGTAATTAAAATATAGATATAATCAAATTTGATGAAAAATTCAAACACAATTATATGTTGCCTATAAGAAAAGCAGATATATTTTTAAGTCATAACTAGATTAAAAGTTTAGAAAGAAAAATCCTATGCAGACACTAATCATAAGGAAGTTGTAGAGAGTATATTAATGTCAGAAAAATCAGGCTAAAAAAAGAATATTCCAATTCGTAATAATAAAGGTGTTCATTCATCAAGGTATGACAATCCTTAAATACGTATATACCTAATACAAAATTTCAAAATAAATGAAGTCATAAATGACAGAGTTAAAGAAATGCAAACTTCATCTAGCTATGGTTAATGGACCATATTTATCCTTACATAACTAGAAAGTGGGCAAAATATATGAAGCAATGGTTTTGAGACATTGGACAACAGTTAGTGCAGGGCTCTGATGAATAGAATAAAAACAAGTAGAGCCCTGTGAGTTCCTAGC
>NW_011888904.1:5838022-5868669 GCF_000151845.1 Pteropus vampyrus | reverse complement strand
ATTTGATGAAAAATTCAAACACAATTATATGTTGCCTATAAGAAAAGCAGATATATTTTTAAGTCATAACTAGATTAAAAGTTTAGAAAGACAAATCCTATGCAGACACTAATCATAAGGAAGTTGTAGAGAGTATATTAGTGTCAGAAAAATCAGGCTAAAAAAAGAATATTCCAATTCGTAATAATAAAGGTGTTCATTCATCAAGGTATGACAATCCTTAAATACGTATATATCTAATACAAAATTTCAAAATAAATGAAGTCATAAATGACAGAGTTAAAGAAATGCAAAATTCATCTAGCTATGGTTAATGGACCATATTTATCCTTAAATAACTAGAAAGTGGGCAAAATATATGAAGCAATGGTTTTGAGACATTGGACAACAGTTAGTGCAGGGCTCTGATGAATAGAATAAAAACAAGTAGAGCCCTGTGAGTTCCTAGCTTACTTCTTGTAGATAGTTTGCAGTCTAGAGTGCAGTGAGGGACAACTGAAAAAAAAAGTTTATGATTTCGTAGAATTGAAAAGACTGACATTGGAGTTCGGGGAGATAAATGCAGGTAGGATTTGGATGGCAAACTCCTGAAGAAAAGTTAGGTACGAACACACACAGATGTGTGATTTCAAACCACATATCAGTGGATGATTCCCCTTGATGTTTCAAATTAGTAGCAATCGATTTGTGTACATATGAGAGGCATCTACCTGTGCCTAGGAATAAAATTTGATAAAGTGAATAATCCCACAAATCCAAGAAGCTCAATGAACTGCAGTCATACGCACATACACACACACACACAAACTATGCCAAGGCTGATCAAAATCAAATTGTGGAAAATTAATGATATGTATTCAACAATAATGATAGCGACAAATATCTTGAAAGTAGCCAAAGGAAGGAGAAAAGACAAATTACATACAAAGAGACAGCATAAAAAATACCATGGACTTCAAGTTAGAAAAGCAGAAATCTGTATTCCAAGTATTTCTTTATAATTATCTTTCATACATATGGGTTTTATCCTTGTACCTATCCATATACTGTTCCATTAGTTGTTTAAGTAGTTTATAGACTAAGAGGTCCATTGATTTGAATTAAAATTACAAAAAATCCTATTTGTAATTTTATTATTTAAATTCAATATTGTCTTCAAAAATGATTTGAAAAGTTATGACAGTAGAAATCTTGACATAAAGTCCAGCCACCATTCTTTAGTTGAGGAATTATTGGAGAAACCATGGATGGAGGGCTTATTTGGTGGCAAGGGAGGAAAGTGACATTTATTGAGAACGCATTTAGATACCTGATATAAGTTATCTAATTTCATTCTCAAGCCTGTACTACTATATTAATATTTTTCCCACTGGAAAATTGAAAAAATTCTATAGTCAGGCAGATAAGGATTTGAAACCTATGGAATCTCAGGGTAGTTATTTAATCTCTGTGACATAGAAAACTAGTCTCAAATACAGGATACAGCAAACAATTTTTCTCTCTAGATCTTAATTGTACTAAAATGTTGATATATTGAAAAAAGAAAAAAGAATAATAGTAATTTTGTAATACAAATTGTAGTCTGTAACACAAATTATAGTCTGATTTAAAATGTCCGTATCACTCACAAATAAAATATTTGCCATTTTTTTAGCTATAATTTGTTTTTGCAGGAGGCTACTTTATATTGAACGTATGCACTGATTCTTTGATGCCTGTGGTTGCATGCAGCTGGACAGAGTTGTAAGAAAGCTGCTTACTATCAAAGTTTATGAAGTGTGGAAACCATGGCTGAGTAGATGCAAATGTAAAAATTGGCTTAGTAATTTATTTGACCATAAACTTAATATTAAGAAATAGTAACGTGGCTAAGCTGCATGCATTGAAATGTAATCCTTAGGTCTGGGGCAGCAGAAATAATCTTGCTGTTCTCTGCTTCCCTAAGACATTTTGAATAATACCTCCAGTCACGGCATTTCACTTCCAGTGACATCAACACACCGGAGAACATTTAGAAGAGAACCTTTATTGGAAAACCTTTAACTTGAAATTATGGCCCATGAAGAATATTTTAAAAGCAAAAACAATGATACCATTTTAATATGAAATCAAATAATAATAGTTAACAGGTTTAGAGTATTTACTATATATCATGCTGGGAGATATTGTCAAAGAAAAATTGTGCTGGATAGGGTTCAACAGGCAAGGAAAACTTTATTCAAAGACGATTGCAATAGAGGTCAAGATTATTACAGTAGGGGAGAGAGATTGAATTCAACTGAAACAAAAGGAGGGAGACTTTTTTATGTGCTAGGGTGAGTTAGTGGAAAACTACTGGAGGAAGTAAGGTGGGGAGGCTGACCAATGCAATTAGACCATCTGTATTTGCAAATTGGTGCCTATAAAAATTAGACTCCTATCCTCTCACAGAAATTGGGAAATAAGAGCACCATCTTTTCTTTTTAAACTATTTTATTGAGGTATAATTGATATGGGAAAAGCTTTACATATTTAACGTATACAACAAAGCGAGTTTAAGGGTAAATATGTACATGTGAAACCATCACCATCATCAAGGCTATAGACGTATCCATAGCCTCCCAGCTTCCTCTCATTCCTATTGTTATTAGTGTTAGTAGTAGTAGCAAGAACACTTTAAAAAATCTGCTCTTAGAAAAATTTAAATATATAATACAATATTGCTTCTTACAGCCACTATGCTAGATAACAGATCTTCAGAACTTATTCATCTTGTGTAATTGAAACTTCGTACCCTTTAACTGTTTCTCCTTTCTCCCTCTCTCAGCCGCTGACAACCCCCTTTATACACTCGGCTTCAGTATGACTATTTTAGATTCCACATAAAGTGAGATTATACAAGATTTATCTCTCTCTGTCTGGCTTATTTCACTTAGCATGTCGTCCTCTATGTCCATCTATGCTGTTGCAAATGGCAAGAATCCCTTCTTCTGTAAGGCTGAGTAATATTCCATTGTATGAATTTACTGAATTTGCTTTATCCTCTCACCTATCAATTGGATATGTAGGCTATTTCTATATCTTGTCTATTGTGAGCAATGCTGCAATTAACATGGGAGCACAGATATCTCTTTAAGATCTCAATTTCTATTCATTTGGATAAATATCCAAAAGTGAGATTTAAGGTATTTTATGGTAGCTTTATGTTTAATTTTTAATGAATTGTCATACTCTTTTCTATAATGGCTATACTAATTAATATTGCCACTGACAATGTACCAGAGTTACCTTTTCTCTACATTCTCATCAATACTCATTATAATTTTAATATTTTTTAAAAATAATAACCATCTTAACAGATGTGAGGTGGTATCTCATTGTGGTTTCAATTTGCATTTCCCTGATGACTAATGATGCTGAGCACTTTTTCATGTACCTTTTTGCCATTTATGTCTCCTTTGGAGAAGTATCTATTCATGCCCTTTTCCCATTTTTTAATCAGGTTATTATTTTTTGAACTATCTTTATTGATTACATTTCAAAAGGATGACTCATTAATCCTTGAGAAAGACATTCCTGGGTTTTTTAACACAGGAGAGTGTGGAAGAAGATTGATATATCAAGAGGGGCAAAAGTTCTCTTAAAAAAGGGAGGTCAAGGGCTTATAATCAGGAAAAGATTTTTCTAAATCTTCAGTCATGCTGAAACATTAAGGTCATCGAGGTCAGATAGCATATGAGCAGCACAGAGTCAAATACAGAGACTGGGGACAGAATGCCTGGATTGAAACACTAACTAGCTGTCAAACATTAGACAAGTTACTTTATCTCTCTGTGCTTCTATCTTCTGACATATACTATGGAAATAATAACAGGTTGCTTTAAGATTATGTGAACTAATATTAAATAAATACTCAGCACTAATAGATACTATGTAAGCAATTGTTTAAAAATATTTTATATAACCCTTTCAATAGCCATATGAGAGGTACTATTATTCCTATTTTATTGATAGGGGAAATGGGCTGAGATCCAGCCTATATTGGAAGGAAGTCTGAAACTGAGACTTCTCTAAATTGGGAGGCACATTGTAGAGTTTACATACATGTAATAATCAGGACAGAAATTTCAGTAAATTACCTGTTATCCCAAAATACAAAGGCAAATCATGCTCTTTAATTTTTTAAAGAATATTTTGAGATCTAGTTATAATAAAGTTACAAATGGAAATGTGCAGTTCTAGTCATTAGAGTATCATTCTTTTCTACACTCTTGAGAAAGAGAGAAAAATATTCACTCACAAGTTACTATGTGCTGACTATAAATAGCATTGTGAGAAATGTCTGGACCTATCTCCATATATTAAGTTAAACTCAGCTCTCATTATGAGTAACATGAAAACAAACACAATAGATGCTTATTTCTTTCACACATAGAATTTATCAATTAAATATTAAATACTGATTAATAAAGAGAGGCTTTAGAAAAAATATCTTTGCAAAAATCAGTAAATAAATAGAATTTTTACATCCAAAATTCAAGTAGAATGAATTACACAAAGTCATTGTGACTTATTTTGATGTCAAGTTACATCTGCTAAAATCATATGAGTACATTAGAACACATACTAAAAAATATTTACATGCTAAGGAAAGTTAGATTGACTTTACTAAAGAAAATGCAAAGTAGATCTGACCCATTCATAGATAAGTAGAAATTGATTACATACTTTTATTATGACATTGCTTATATTCCACCTCCTTTAACTTCTGTTAAAGTGAAGTCCATTTTTTAAAACATGAAAAATAAAGGACACAAAAGAAACTCATCTTTACTAATTACCAAGTATAAGAGAGCAGAATATGAAAAGGGAAACATAATTTGCATAGATAAATGGGTGCTTGACCCCATTAATTAAGCTGTAGGGGACATCCAACACTTTAAGAATTTTACCTCACCTTTTTTGAATCATTATCTTTTTTTTACAAATAGTTTCTCTGGCACTTTCTTCTGTTAAGAAGTCCTCTATCTGTGATGTCACAGATGCCATTATCTTCATGGAATAAAAACTTCAACCTGGTTAATGGGGCCACTCAGAACATAAATCTGAGCTCAAATCAGTTAACACAATAGATATGTGGCTTGCCAGTGTGGGCAAGAGAGTCAAATTTAGTTGGAGAGGATAGACACTGATGGAGCATTTTTAATTACAAATAAATGGACTGCTATTCAAATATCAAGCAATTCATCACTAACCACGTCAATGTTTTAATCTATAAAATGGGAAGGCCCATCTTTACCTGAAGGTATGTTAGGAATTTGTTTCAATGTCTCCTTTTTTTAAATCTTTTATGGAGATTTGGTTGATATACTGATATAGTTGATATAGTAAAGTATACACCTTGTTAGGTATTGACGTATGTATATGCCTGTACAACCATCACCACTATCAAAATAATAAACCACGTTTCCTCATGAAACTGCAACTCTTCTTGCTCATCTCATTTTGTCCTCAAGAACTGCTGATCAATTTTCTGTTACTAGAGATTAGTTTATATTTTCTAAAATTTTATATCCAAAGACTCTTGTAGTGTATACTCATTTTTCTGATTTCTTTCACTTCGAATTATTATTTTGAGGTTTATTCACGTTGAGACATATGTCACTAGTCCATCTCTATCTTTTACTGATTAGTATTCCACTGTATGGATATGCCACAATCAATCATTCATCTGTTGGTGGTTTAGATTGTTTCCAGTTTTTTGGCTATTATGAGGCATATTAGGAATTTTTAGAAATGTAAACATATTATTTTGCCTGTACATTTCCTATGGTCTACATGACAAATGATACAGGCATGGTTGTCACTTTTTTAATTTTTAATGAACTCACATATTTACTGCATGATCATTCAGCATTTTTAATAGAATATGACCAAACTAAGTCAATAGTGTGGGTCAGTCTTGATTTTATATTTTAAAATCTTTCAGGGTAATTGAAATTAAAAAGTTCAAGGTAACAAGTTAGCGGGTGTTTTCTCTTCAATTTTTTGTTTTACCTCAGTGATACCCCAATACTAGGAGCCTATTACATCACTTGCATCTGGTTTCATATTAAAGAAAATGCTGTGCCCTCTACATGATTAGAAAATGTTATTTGTATTCTGGGACAGTTATTCTATTTTATATCACCAACCCAGACAGCATGAAGATTTTTTTTTTTCCTGGTATTTGCAGGGCATACAGATTTAGAGTTAATAATGATGGTCACAGTAGATGTGATCTAATGGCTTCATTATTATTTATTATCATAGTGATTACTGTAATAATGATTTAGATATATTTTTATATAAGTAGGTCTTTAAAGCATCAGTTTAATTTAGCAATGTGATGGTCACAGTGACCTTGATAAGAACATTTTTGGTGGGTAGATGGAAAGAGAGCTAAAAGCCTAATTAGATGAAAGACAGAACCCTTATAAACTGCTTTATAGTTTAAGACCGTAAGACATTTGACAGGGATATAAACCTGTCCCTGTCAAAGAATTCAGTTTTCACTCCATGAGGCCCACAGACTATAAGGGTTTTCTCACAGTTTTAGATTGGAGACCTATTTCCTTAGTTCTTATTATCCTGTCTAAATACTGAACTCCCCTCAAGGTAATTGGTACTATTTGTGTACCAAAGCTTCAAGAGGAACCTTCCTGTATCTTCACAGAAAAAGACTTCAGAAGACAACAGGTACACAATCCTGTGAGGAGGAAAGACACTCATTAAATTTACTTATGCTCTTGAAAAGAGGTTAAGAATTACAAAGGCAGAGAGAGATTGTGTGAGATAGGTACCTACAACTTTAATTTTTAGTTTTCTCTGAGATGGAATTCACTGTGAATATTTAGTGCATAGTCTTCATTAATATATAATGGTTAAGGTATTTGTCTAACCAAATTATCATGTATTCATTGAGAAGAAATTAATGAGGATTATTCAGGATATATGAAAGGAACTCATTGACTATATAATTAAATTAAATATATATAAACAGATTGTGTGAGAACTATTTAGGCATATAATTAGAAATCATTAAATTGCCTCATAAATTCTGTAGACATATTAATGATGTCTGATGTTTACATGTGCTTAAAAATTTATTCAGAATGTTATAGTATATTTAACTCTATTCTATTTGTTGTTTTCTTATATCATAACACCGAATAGTGTCCCCATTTCTCTTTATTTAAATATTACTTTGTTAATTATTTTTAAAATGTAAAACTGTCACAAATCTATAGAAAAGTTAAAAGCACAATATAAAAAAGTCTTTTTAACTATTAAGTATAAATTGCTGACCTGATGCCTCATCATCCCTAAATACTATAGTGTGATTTTCCTAGAAACATGGACATTCTGGTAGGTAGGCAGTAGGTAGGAAGGTACATGGATGGAAAGGAGGGAGGGAGGGAAGGAGAGATGGAGAGTGAGGTAAGGAAGGAAGGAAAGAAGGAAGGAAGGAAGGAAGGAAAGAAGGAAGAGGAGAGAGAGAGGGAAGAGGGAAAGAGGGAGGGAGATAACATGGAGGAAGGGAGAGGAAGGAGAGAGGTAAAGAGAAAGAAAGAAAAGAAATAAAGGACCCACATAATCCAACGATCAAACATTAACATTGATACATTACTAACATCTAACTCTCAGACTCAAAATATCACCAACTCTCCCAATAATATCCTTTATAGTAAGATGATCCAATTCAGAATCATTCATTGCTTTATTGAAGTATAATTGACAGATGTATTTGTAAGACATTTAAAATGTACATTGTGGTAATTGGACATATGTATACATTGTGAAAGAATTTCCACCATCCAGTTAACAAAATATTCACATATTTGTCTTTCTTTGGTGATATATCATATATCATATATATATATATAGATAGATAGATAGATATAAATATCTTTTTATTGCTTTAAATATTTTAGAATGTAGGAAAAAGGAAAACAGTAATAACTTAAAAAACACCTGTGTTCTCACATCCAATAATTAACAAGCATAAAATTTGGCAGTTTTGTTTTAGAAATTTTAGTAATAAAATATTACTAAATAATAAAAACAAGATACATATCAACATATAAACATATATGGAGAGAAAACAAATGCTTCTCTGTGAAATTATAAATAAACTGAGTCTATAAATCCACTTTGTTTTTATAATGACTCCTAGACTCTTACAACATGGTGGTATGTTTGCAAGTAGGACCCAAAGCGCAATGCTTAAAGACATTTTAGTTACCTTATATACCAAGTTCTTGGGTAAAAACATTTATAAAAAGTATTCATAAAAACATTCATAAAAATCTCTGCTATTCAAAACAGTACTTTTAGAAATATGTAATTTTTATTCTTTCCTAAAAATTTAAATCTGTTTTTGTTGTTGTTGTTGTTGTTTTGCATTTTCTCTTTGCAAAAAAGCAACTCTTTACACTGACTGTTTGGCATTAAATATATTTAGCCCAAAGAGAGCTAAGTAGAAGCCAGTATACTTGACTGCCACGGACACTCACACTATCACTGTGTAGTCACGAGACCTTGTCTAGTCCTTACTTTGCTTACTCAAAAAAAGAAGAGTGGGGTGTTGAACTATACAAAATGAGAATTGGTATTTTCAAATGTTTCCTTGTTCTTTTCTCTTAAGAGGTGAAAGCTTTTGTTTAAAGGAGCTCACAGTTAGAACATAGGAAGATAAATAATCAGTTACCTGTTTGTACAGTAAAATGTGCTAATCCACTTTGAAAACAATAACTAATCCAAAATTCTTACATTGCAAGAAATGGAGTTTATATATTATAAATAATTGGGTTAAATTGTGGACTATACTGTGCTTACTTGGTTTATGGACTATTTTTTTAAATGGTGCTTTTGAAAATAGAATTTATTCTTTAAAACTCTGCTACCTTGTATATTAGGCAAATGTAGCTATTTACATTTATATTTTAATTAGTTAAAATTTTAAAAACTCAGATTACATTTCATGTCTTTAATAGTCATATGTGGCTAATGGTCACCATGGGACAATTCTGTCATTGCAGAAAGTTCTACTGCCAACACTACTCTAAAAAGTTAGACAGAGCTCAGGGATATGCTTGAGCTACATATTTCTATGATGATCTGCATGTTAGCAATACTGTGAAAGGAATCATTGCAATATTGTAAAAATAAAAACATGCAAATTTGTTCCTCGCAAAATTAGTATGAGAACTGAAAATGATATAAGTGGGATGACTGGACCTATTAGAGTTCAATAAATAATAGAAATGTTGAAAACTATATATGTTCTCTCATTTATAGTATTAAATACATATCTGACTATAGAATATGGATACAAATTTCTCTGTTTATTAAAAAATAATCTCTGACTTTATAAGTTAAGAGTATATAGAGTATATGGAGGAGCTAGAAAAAGAACAGGTGAGACTTAAGAGTGTTGCATGTCACACTCAACAAGTTTTCTCAAAGCTGATGCATTCACCATGAAGAAAGCAGGCTGTGAAGGCCTTCCTATTTTTTTTCCTTAGAAATGACCCCTTCTGGATGCACTACCAACTGCAATATAGTGCTGGAATGTAATGAATTACTTGTACCAGGACTTAGATGACATGCAGATCAAAAGGGAAGTATATGGGAAGCTTTGGTTGGAGAGGGTAGAGGTGGAGAGGATGCTTCACATTTTACAAATGGTGTCATTGGAATATTGAATGATGTTGCTCTCAAAAGGCAATTGTTCTTCAGGAATACCTAATGTTTTTATTTACATATACATGGTGAAATAATTACCACAGTAAAGCAAATTAGCATATCTGTCACCTCACAGATACCATTTTCTTTTTCGTGTGTGTGTGTGTGTGTGTGTGTGTGTGTGTGTGTGTGTGTGTGTGTTGAGAACATTTAAGATTTATCCTCTTAGGTTTCAGATTTATAATACAGTATTTTAAACTATAGTCAAATTACCGTACATTAGATCTCCAGAACTTATTCATCTTGCATAACTGAAACTTTATACCCTTTGATCAAGATCTCACCTATTTTCTCTCTCTCTCAGTCCTTGGCAGTCACCATTCTACTTTCTCCTTCTATGAGTTCCACTGCTATTTTGACTCTACCTTCTTACTGAGAAAATCTGCCAACTCAATGCAGATGACTAAGAAGCAGTAATTTTGTAATATTTGACTTGGTGACCATGATTTAAGACTCTTTTGAGATGCAAGAAATGTCTTGAAATTACTAACAAATATTCATTGTAAAAAGTTTTACTGGGAGTATGGAAGGCACAAACTTGATAACATGGTTACAGTTAATTCTGTTTGGTTTCTTAGAAGAGAAACTAGAGATTATTATAGTGGTAAATAAGATAAAATAAAATTGTGGTTAGTATTTCCTTTAAATATTTTGATATAGTCATCGAAAATATGATAATTTTACTCTGCATTTCACTTTTTATTGTCAATTTTTAAATGAGATACTTCACAAGTTCAGTGATTAAATTATGATTAAATGTGATACTGCTAAAGAGGTAATTTGAATTTTTTTAAAATGGATGAACAGGAGTTCATTTTTACTAAAGATACTGATATTTTTAAATATTGAATATTGACTGCATGAGGAAACAGTTCAACATTTTAAATGCTTGAGTTGCTTTTCCTTCCTTAGGCAGATAAACAAGCATATTTATAACGTTTCATGTCATTCAAATTATACCCTAAATGAGATTCTTGAGATGAGAACAGAAGTCTCTTTACTTTGTTCCATGCCACACATATTCCCAGCTATAGTCATAAAAGGTGTAAATACATATGACACAGAAACTAAAAGTTGGTAAAGAAAATTGCCACATTGAATGACATAAATAGTCAAATAATTCCTTTTAATATTGTTAACAGTTCTTAGGAGAGATAAGGAATAAAAGTCTTAAGAATTATGTACAATACTACTAGTCGACCCCGACATGATTCTGATCAGTTTATCAAATGTTTGTCATAGTTAGAGAAAACAAAAAGTACAGAAATTTCCTCTCACTATTTAATATTGGTCCGACACTCCCTTGGGATTTAATAATAGCAGGCAAATTATATTCCGGAATATAATTCCATATTGCCTAAGAAAAGGAACTAAATTATTTCATACAGAAATGCCTTTCTGAGGGAATATATTTCCTTGTTCTACTTCTCTCATGCAATAGGAAATGTCCTTTCAAGAGACCTTTAAGTGATTTCAGTAAGTGGAAAAAGTAATGATACATATACTTCTGTAATTTAAGTGATAAAAGAGATTTCAAATGAATTTTGACTTTTTAATAGTGCTTTATGGCATTCTCTACCCTATATTTATGTTCACAACTCATGTAAGGAAATAAAAAACGAGAACAGTCATGGAATGTATAACAGACACCCCTAATGTGCTGCCTCTCATCTCTGAGCCTCACCTGGTTCCTTCCTCCTCTCCAGGGACCTCTCTAGAGACTGACTCTTGCTGATGCTCATGATTATATCACCATCAAGAGTGGTGGCTGTCTCTTCCTCTCATTTTCAGAGACACATGAAGCACTAGGCCACAGGCCATGGTATCTCTCTTTCCCAGAGAGAGCTTAAGGAACCAGGTGATGTGACCTATAATTGCAGAGGAGTGAAGGTTAATCAATGAAGGAGAGAAGATGGGAGGGAAATACAGATAAATCACCCCTCCAGTCCTTCTCTAGTAGCCAGATATGAGACACAGTGCTATCTCACATGGATAAATGACTGGTTATGTCTGTGCTGAAGCAATAGCCAGTTTGGTTATATTTTGTCTTCTGTGTCTTCACTCTCACAGTTCTGGTATTGCACCAACTAATAAAGAAACAGCACTTAAATTTTCGTTGGATAAAAGGCACCTTTGGGTAAAGGTTGCCTTCTTTTGGCAAGGTACGCAATCTGCAAAATCATCAGTTACAGAGATTGCAACTTAAAGAGTTTATTGAATGTAGGTAGGCTTCAAATGTAGAAAGTGTGCCACAGCTTACCTCTGACAGCTTCCAACATAGCCCGCTGGTTTGGATTCTACTCAAAGATTTCTGATTTGTGAGTTAATCAGTATACATGATCAAACAGAAAGCTCAAGTGAAGCACATACTGGTTCCAATACACAGAGCCCAATAAGATTCTGGGGCTCCTCTTTTTTTGGTGATAAGAATAAACACACAGCAAAATTTTCTTTAACCACTGAAGAGGTCGACCATTATGAATCTTCCCACTTAATCCCAAGGAATTATACTTAACTAGCAGTCTTCTGAATTTTGGTAGGATTTATCAACCATCCTTGCTGGTAGAGGTGTGATAGCACTACAGACAACACTCCAAGTTTAGTGAGACTGAGGCTTCTGACTTGCCAAGCAAAAGGACAGTATTTGTACAGTGAAGAGTTTGTATATGAGAGGGTAGAGATACTTATGCTAAATCCTGACATGCTCCCTGATGACCAACGGCAGGCAGTCTAATTATCCCTGCCCTACTAGCACTTTTCTCAATATGTTCTTTTCCAAATGGGCAAATTCTTTCTGGTATTTATGGGATGCAGAGGTATAGCTATAAAACATCAATTTCTACTAGTGTTAAGATATGGAAATGGTAACAGTATACTGAATTGGCCCAAGAGGCCCACAAGGTCATTTTAGCTTATGTGAACTTTGACCAAACTCCATTAGCTCAGTCAGGTATTCCATTCCCCAGTGGAACCTCATAGAGAGGTGGCTTGCATGTTTATATCCAACAGAACAATAAAAGTTTCATTTTCTCTGTTCTCTGAAATTTCCCAGCATATGTGGATGGTTGCATATGACCCTAAATGCCTCTAGGAGACAGGAAGAACTCATCCCCACTGCTAATAGTCTGCTTCCTTAAAGCAGCTGAGTTTAGAATAAGGAGGGAGTGAGCAATCAGGGTACTCAAAGGGGGAGACCAGTTTCACACAGTTAAGCAAGTTTCATTTACTTTTCAAACATTTCAGCAGCTTATTGCAGGTCAACAAAAGGACTTTCTAATGTTTCCCAAAATCATATATCTGGTGAAAAAATCATCACTACTGACACAATTTATTTTCTCTTCCAGGACCTCTGACTCTGTAGTCACAGCCATATTGTGAGTGGGCCAACAGGGTTTATATCCTTTGGCTGACTCAGGCTTGTCTCATACCGTAGTGACATTTTTTAAGGAATCTGCTTTAATTAGAATCATCTGTTGTCCAGATGTAATGATAACATCTTTTAGGCTCTCACCAAATTTTAACATGAGGGCTATAGGAGTTTTCCAGAAAGTTTAGATGATTGAAGATTTATCAAGAATTATTTGGGTCAGTTTTTCATTCTCCGGTAAGTCACATTCAACAGCATTGTACATCCAATGTGAATATTAATTAATGCCTCACCTATAGTTTAGCATGAGAGTCTATCTGTTTTGGAAAAATCTACCTGAGAGGCCAAATCTCCCTTATAGGAAGCATGGCCCACTGAAAACAAATAAAACTAAACAAAGCAACACATACACACATACATACAACTCTGAGACATTTTCTGTTGTCTTCAAATCAATCTAAAGTTGTCATAATAGACAGCAGAATGGGGCTCTAGATGTTCATCAAAAACAAGCATTTTCTCCCCATCCCTTATATGCCAGTTGATCCAAAGTTCTACTGATTCACCTTGTTTCTGTACATGGTGGTAACAGATTTCCCTAATTTTAAGCTCATTGTCGGTTCACATCTTCATAACTATCTTTTGAAAAAGATGAACATTCTGAATATTCAGGATGAAACTTTATGGAGCAGATCTAAGAGTGACTGCCAGATTAGTGAGAAAGACATCTTCTCCCTATTTAGTGAAATGTTAGCAGAAAGAGGACTCCATCTGAAAAAACTATTCTCTGGTATTTGGCCTATAACCACCAACCAGTACCTCCTCACTGATAGGCAATAAAGCAGAGGGTCCTTTATTATCCAGTTGGCCATATAATTGTTATCAACACGTTTACTGCTTACTCCTTGAACTTACCTCAGATCCTGTCAGTCATTCACAAGACCCTCAACTTTCCTCTTCTACTAAGACAACATCCCATCACCGTTGCCCAAATTATCAAGAACTGTGAATAGATTTTACCCTATTCATGTGCTAACAAGTTAGCTTTATACTTACCTGTAGAAGATATGCAACTCTTGGATCAAAAACAAAGACTTTGTTACTCATAACACAGCAAGCATTAAGTACAGCATCACATCACATCAATTCTTCTTGTTCCCAAATCCCACAGGGTGATATGGATGAACTCAAAGAGATGCCTATCCAAGCAGCTACAGGTGAGCAACTTTGTCCTAGGGAACCCAAAATTGTTATTATGGGCAACAGGATTATTGTCCTTTGTTTTGAGAAGAGTCACTATATCTTCTATGACTCTTCACAATATAAACAGTCTTAAAAAAATTGCCCAGAACAAAGGACTGTTAATGTTTCTGCTTCAAAAAGAACCATGACAATTGAGCACAACATATGGTATATCCTAATGAACATATCATATTGTCTGAAAAGAATGTTTATATTGAAGTTATTTGGTGTAGTGTATACTGAACATCAATTAGGACAAATTGGTTACAAATGATGCTCAGATATGCAATGACAACAATTTATTTTTTGGCCAATTCTATGAATTGCTGAGTCAGGTCTACAAAATATTCAGTTACAATTGAGGAATGATCTGTTTTTCTCTTTGGTTCTATTAATTTTTGCTGCATGTAATTTGAAGCTTTGATATTGGATACATAAACAATTATTATGTTGTCTTCTAAATGAATTTATTCTATATTATAATAAAATGTCTCTTTCTGTTAATACGTATTATATTGAAATCTAACTTTATTAGATATTAATATAACTACTCCAGCCTTCTGTCTATCTACTTTCAACGTATTTTTCAGTCTATCTACTTTCAACGTTTTTATTTAAAGTGTATCTCTTACAGACAGCATAAAAATGTTTTGTTTTTGCACTTTTGTCTATCCTGGCAACCTGTGTTTCTATTAGAATATTTAGTACATTAACTTTTTTTGTAATAATCATAATGTAATAATGTTATAGTGTAATAAATGATTCATATATCAGTTTGATTTTATTTTCAAGATCTCAGATTTTTGTAGTAATAATATGATTCTAAAGTTTCTATAAAAATCAAAGGAATTAAGATAGCCAAAATACTTTTGCAAATGAAGATAAAAAGTTGTAATGTGTATAATACTGTACTAAAGAATTACTGTAAGCCTACAGTGATCCAGACAGTATTGGTAAACGTATAGACACAAATAATAATGGAATTTAATCAAAAGTCCAAAAATAGACATATATATGGCCAATTGATTTTGACAAATATACAAACCAATTCAATGAGGAAATGATTTTTTTTCTCAACAAGTTATAATATTTAAAAATCTACATGGTAGAAGTATGGAAGAAAGAAAACATTGACCAATACTTTATTTAGATCATGTATCATATAAAGAAGATAATTCAAAATGTATATACTTCACAATGTAATACCTAAAATTATAAAACATCTGGAAAGAAATGTAAGAGAAAGTATTCAATCCTCATGAGTTTCAGCTCAAGATTTCTTAATATTACCAGTCGCATGGTTCATAAAATAAAAATGATAAATAACCTCATTATAATTAAGAACTGTTCTTCAAAAAGAAATGAAATGCAAGTCTCAGATTGGGAGGAAGTAGTTGCATAATTTATTTATATATATACTTATATATAAGTATGTGTGTATATATAGGCACACATACTTGTGTCCAGAATATATTTAAAAATTTCAAAACTCAATAATAAAAACACAAACTACCTAATTAAAAAAAAAAAGAGGTCAAACTATTAGAACAGACAGGTTACCAAAAAGATATATCAATGGAAAATGAGCACTTGTAAAGGTATTCAACATCATTAGTGATTAGGAAAATACAAGCTAACATTACAAAGAAATAGCACTATACACATTACAATGGCTAAAATCAAGGTATCATCATCATTATCATTATAAAACTGAGAATACCAAGTTCTGGAAGGGATGAAGTAAATGGAAATATCACAAGTTGCTGGAGAATGCAACAAACAGGAAAAATGTCCTCATCTTCAAGATTATGTAAAAATGAGACTATATTTTCAATATGCAGTGTAATGAAAGCTTTATCCCACTTTCCTATGGCATATTTAAATACATTTCTCTAGTTTTCCTCAAAACCATTATACTGAAACATTTTAACGTACATTTGTCCGATGATATTTAATATATGTTTAATGTGAAAAAGCAAGTATACATAAAAGAAAAATAAAAAAGTGAAACCAGGATATTGCCACTATTAGCACTTTGTTTTATTTAGTTTCAGGTCATTTTTCCTGTTTGTTTGTCATTTATTTGACTGGCAATAAAGCTATCATTAATGGGAATTTTGTTATTTGGTTTATTTTCATTGAAAATTTTATGCAGAATATTTTGCTATGTCATTAAAAATGATTTGAGACTTTTGGTTGCAGCTCCCACAGGTAAACGGTTTAGAAATAATCACACTCATCTTCACAACAAGAAAACAGGCGCAGGAGAGCTGAATTGAATTAGCTGCAACATAGAAATTGGACAGAAAAATAGCTTGAGATTAAACCAAAACATTCAGTTACACAATATTATGGAAATAAATGTGATAAATTTAAAAAATGACATTTTCATAGGTTTCAGGATTCATATAATATTTTTGAAGAAGGATATGGCATAACACACATGACTTCTCAGAAAAAAGTTCTGGAAACTAGGAATTCATTCCTTGGCAAATGTTAGACACTTAAATATGTTAAATGCTATAGAAGAATGAAATTCAGAGCTGCTCATCTCATGTTTCTATGCCTTTTTAACTTTTTTTTTCAAATTCTTCCACGAGGGCTTGATGATACTAGATAGGAGGTAAATGATTTTGATCTGGAGATGATACTAGATAGTAAATGTATTTGACGAAGAGATAAAAGCATAAAAACACTTTATCTCAGTTTTTCAAAAATCAGCATTTTTTTTTGGCATTTTATTATACCAACTGGGATTTGCCTTGTAATCAATAACAATTTAAACCCATAGTTTGTTGGTCAGTTAAATCATATTCTTTCCATTTTCTATGCATGTGGTCAAATTTGTTCATAATGCCATCATTGAAATTATTTATGTGTACACACATACACATATATATTATACGAACACACATATAGAGAGAAGGAGAGTAGGGATTCATTTTTACTTAAAATATTTTTAGAAATACAAAAATTCAGCATTCAAACAAAGTAATTTGCATGTTGAAGTGATATGAATACTTTTTTCACAGTTTAATTAGCAATGTCTTATTTTTGATGTATAAAATATTGGTAGATATTACATTAATGTCATATTAAATTCAGTGAAATACATAAATTTGATATGAATCCATATTTACAAAGTAATAATTTCCTCATGAGGTAGTAACCTCTCTGAGCTTCAGTTTGCTTATTGCTAAAAAAACGTAACAGCAGCTCATTGACAGTGTTTTTATAAGAGCTTGTAGGATGGTGTATAGGAATATGCTTTGTAAATATCAAGTTACCGGGCAGGTGTAATGAATTATTTCCTGTAATTAAAGCATAAGATAAGATTATCAGAATTAGAAATAAAAACTTAATAATGAATATGGGAACATGACATTTTACCAGCTAGAAACCTCTTGAAATTATCATTTAAGGAATTAATGAAAATAGTGTGTAGCTGAGGCAGTATAATAGATAGGTAATTTTGTAGAATACCCAGAAAGAGAATATAAAATATATAATATATGGTCAAGGAGGCATCATTAAATAGTGATGATGGCAGAAATTTCTGTGAAAGCATTGGAGTAAACTAGTTATCCATTTTTAAAGAATATACTTAAATATACATTTCGAACCTCCATATGAAATTTCCAGATCATTTCATACATATGTATATATTTTTTAATTTGAGACACAAGAACATTAGATGAAATCATTGAATATAAAATTTGAGGAAGTAGAAATGACATTTTTTACAGAATTAATATATTTTTTCTTTGCTGTTGCATTCAAAAAGATACAAAAGTATAAAAAAGTAGTAGAATTATGTGAATGCCACCACTCAACAACAGATCTTGCTGTTTTATCTCTAGTGAATGTGTTTTCCAGAGTCCTTGCGATGCATATACACTCTCATATTTTAACAGCATGAATAATATCAAACACAGAATTTTAACCCTGCTTTTTTCATGCATCACTGTATTCTGTTCATCAACACAATTAAATATATTTATGACAGTAATGGATGGTTTTACGATATTCATTTGTATGAATGGAACATAATTTATGTAACCATTGTACAACTAGTAAATATTTAACTTATTTCTAACTTTAGCACATTATCAAGAGTGATGCAATACACAGTCTATTGCATAGTATTTGCACACGTGTCCAAATATATTAGGTATAAAATTCTACGAATTAAATTTTAATTTATAATTCCAAATTATTATTGTCATTTACATGTTTACATTATACAAGGATAACTCTAAGCCTACATATCACCACTATAAAAATAGATTCTTAAGTTGAAAGTATTGTGGATGAATTGAAGATACATTATTATTTTAATTTACATTTTTAATTATTAGTAGGCCTGGTTGTTATATTTTATTGAATAGTTCTATATTTTCTCTATGAATGGACAGTTGCCATCTGAAAACTATTATGCAATACCTAGAAAATCCCAAATTCTAACTCTATATCTCTAAGATAGTAAATAATAGCATTTGACTCATAGGGACATTCAGGCAAACAAATGAGTTAGTGTACGTAAAGCAGTTGGCATATAAAAACATACATCAAATGTTAGCTATGATAGAGTCTGGCATATAAAAACATACATCAAATGTTAGCTATGATTATACTATTACAATTATTGTTAATAAGAATGCTACTAATATTGACATTGAATAATATTTATTAACATAGACTAGCTTTCATGTTATAATATTAACTTAAAAATAAATGTTATAATATATATGATTCCATTTATTCATTAACCTATCACAACACTGTATAAATTATATCTATCTTGCTACATAAAACTAGATGGTTTTTTTTTCTATTTTCATCAAATGTTAAATCACACAAAGTTACTAATTATTTCTGAGACATAAGGTTGTATGTCTTTTCTTATTTTTGTTATAAGTATTTCAGTTTTCTACAGCAATTCTCTATTAATTGTCTATTAAATGGAAAATAATATTTTAAGAAGATAAATAGAGCCAGGCTCCCAATTTCAATAGAAATTCTGTCAGGTATACCGAAGTATGGTTAACTAGCTAACCCAGAGATTCTCCTGTGCGTCTATTTCCATATGGGTTCACTAGGTCACTCTTGAGGAGAACAGAAAAGAGACTTGACACAGGTAAGCATTGTTCCATAGCAAAGCCTCAATTCTCTGTAGAGAAAGGTAATTCTGACAAAGTCATGCATGTTACTAAGATTGGACCCCTGAGGAATTTGCATACCCTGGAAAAAAAGGACCTATAAGCAGAGAATGAAGGGAGATATTGTCGAACAAACAATTCCACACCTCTGCTTGTGTGTGTCATTGAGTTCTAGAGGTAGCAGTCATCAGGGGGACAGTTAATCTATCACACTGATAACTCGTATGTTAGTTTGGGGAACATAGTTCAGTCCTCAAGGTTGTAATATTTAGACTTACCTCCTTTGTATCTGGAGATTCCTGCATAGGCAGTCACCAGAGTGTCAAAGAACCTCCTACAGGCACCATGTGACATTTAGAAAATAAATCAAAGGGAAGATAAAGTAGAATAGTATTATATTATAATATTATATTAACATCGTGGTAACAACCCTAAAATAGCCCTTGAGGTCCCCAAGTAACAATTATAAGGTTAACTGAAGTGTACTTGGAAGTATTGCCCTAATGCTGCAAAAAAAGAGCCAGCTAGATGAATGTTTTGTAATCATTGAAAGCAACATATTCTGGAAAATCTTTGAAAAGCATATCGAGTCTGGTTATATGAATTAAATTTCAAACGTTAATGTGTGAATAAAGTGAGAATAAAAAACTGTCTTCCCCACTTTGAATAAGGCAGGAAACCTGCAGTCAGAGTCAAGAATTAGTTTAGACCAGGTGCAGAGCCATGGGATAATGCATAAGAAGCAAGAATGGTAGATGCAGGATATCACTCATCACCTGACAGTCAATGAAGATTAATTGTCATCTGTGTCAAAAGACTGCTTTTATTGATCAACCAATCCTTGTCAGCAGTTGAATTATGGTTAATGTCAGTCACTGCTGTTCTGTTGCCAGACTGCCTGCCCACCTGGTCCCCAGGGATGTCAGAGAAAACAATCATTCCCTTTTACACAAATGACGGACAGGGTATAGAAATTGCACAGCCTAACACGGATGGGTGACAACGCTGCAACTGGCAGTAGCATACTGTATAATCCCATCAGCAACATGTAGGTGAAATGAAAAAGCATTATGCCTTGGCAACCGCTGAATAGACAAAGAGGAATGTGTATTACAGTTTTGAAAATAATGACTTCATACTTGTCCTGACTTCATACAGAAAAACCTAAAAAAAAAATTCTTAACTTTGAAAACTCAATGACTCTAACCTTACTTTATATTACACTTTTATTGTATTTCCTTCGTGTAAGAGCACAGAAATCATTTATATTTTTTTATAGTCTTTAATTTTATCATGTTTAGACAGTCTAAAATGGTTAATTTTACAGAGTTTTAAAAAAATTATCTAAACACAGTTAATTAAATAAATTTATTTGCCTCTATTTCCATAATTACTATTGATTATATGTTTTAGAAAGCCTACACATGTACATATGCAAATAGGAAAACACTTACACACACACACACACACACACACACACATGCATGCGTGTACATACTGCTTTTTCCATTTCATTCAGTTTCATTTCTCTATCTGACCAGCATAGTTCAGGTTTCACATTTTAAGCTATTAGAGATTTAGATCTTATTTAACTGTTTAACGGTATGAAGCTCATCCCTCAATACCTTTTAAAAATTTTTTTGACATTTTTTATGTATCTTCCTGATATCAAATTTCAACTTTTTAAAAATTCTTTTGAAATTACATTTTTACATATTATGCGTATAATTTTTAATTGATATTTTACTATATATACTCTTCTTACCCAAGAACATGATAGGCTTATTTGGTTTTTCAATTTTCTTATTTTCCTTATTATAGTTTAGTGATGTATTAATATCTATTCTAAAATCTATACATAGGGTATTTTATATTTCACTTGTCATTATGAATGAGTTCTTATTTTTCTAGTTCAATTTCTTAATGAAGACTGCAAATATATGTTTGTACATTTTTCTATATTTATTTATTATCTATTTATCTTTCTGATCTTTCATGCCCTAAAATGACCTTTTCCTAGCTGATTTTCTTATATTTCCTAGATATAGTGTTATGTGCAGAACTTGTAATTTTATCAGTTTCAGTTATAAATTTAGACCTTTAAGGAGTACATTATCTAGAACTACCAGTGCATATTATTGTATTTGACATGTTCAATAATTATTTATTGAGTATTGATCAATGTTAAATTATACTGTAGAGTAAATTTTTCCTAAACTTATATAATATAAATTTCTCCAGTGTTATATAGACTTATCTTTAATATGTGCAAGAATTTTTATGTAGTTTTTATGAATATGAGCATAAAGTCAGGAATAAATGCTAAAATTCTCTTGCTATAACAGAGTGCTTTTTATTAATATATGTTCTATAATGGAAATCCTTTTAGAAACTCTTCTATTTGCTTTAAAGAATGATGATGAATTCCTCTTCAGGATAATGATAAATTTTCAGAAAATTGTTTCACTCTCTTCTGAAACTCGAAAATTAGGTTTAAGGAATTAGTAGTCTGAAACCTTGGAGAGACAGGGAGAGTGAAAGGAGTACTTAAGGGAAACCACTGTGAAGAACCTGAGCTCTGCTTTCCTACTGTGGTATTTTAAACAATTTGTTTGTGTATTTTACTCCAGAGTGGTGGATATGCTTGTATGTCATATTGTGTGCACTCAATTATTTGTTCAGTTTAAGGGCTTAGGCTTCTTCTGAGGGGGAAAAAAAATGGCTTGGTTGTTTATATCTCATTTCACCTATTTCTCCCCATCAGTCACATATTTTCTATTATTTCTAAAGAGGAAAAAATAAAGATAATCTGAAATTGCAGTTTTTAAGTTCTTATTTGACTGCAGTGCTATTTAGCAGAGTATTGTGTTTTCGCTTGTCAATTATATATGCACTTATAATATGAATTTTTAGACTAATATGTTCATAGAAAGTAACCAGTTTATCTTTCTACTTGTATAAATTTAGTGAATTCTCTTTCAGAGAGAGCATGGAAATGTTATAAAGTTATGCAATTTAACTATCCTACTAGCCTATGAAAGCATTTTGTTTTGGAAATACAATGTTTACTTTCTTTTTCTTTTTCTCATTTGCATACCATTTGGAGGCATCATTCTGCATTTCACCACACTCCTTGTAGTTTCTATTTTTTTACACAAGATTATTTCACATACCTACTTTACCTGTTTAGTCCCAGAATGCATGGGGATTTATTACATCTGTTCTAGATATGTTATTTATTATTAAAATTAAATTATTAAAGAATGACGCTATTATATCCCTGTCAGTTTCCCCCTTTAGTTCCTAAATATTTACTTTATATATTTTGTGCTCTTGCTAACTGAAGGTTTATGTTCAATTGATGTTCAGTGTGCTCCAGCTATTTTAGCAAAATTACTCATTTCCTTTGTATATTGATTTGTCTTGAATTACACTGTTATCTATATTAATATTTGAAATATTGCATTGCTTCTATATCTTTGACAATTTTTTTTATACTAAAATCATCTGAGTTCTTTAGTTAAGGCTTATCTTTATAGACTATTTTTTGTTTTTTGTTTTTTTTACATACAACTTAAATATCTTAACAATTTAATATAAAATTTGGTTGCTATATTTGATACAGTGGTTCTACATGTTAGTCTTTTAAGATCCCCCAGGGATATTTAGTAGGTACACTTCTGGTCGTGAATTCTGGAATGGATTCTTTCTTTATTTTATTTTGTTATCTTTTTTTCCTTGTTTGTCCCAGTCTATTTTCATAACTCTTGATACCTGTTTTAGGGACTTTATGATTTTTTTTTTGAAAATATAAAGCATTCGAATTGGATGAGAAAATTTTTAACCCTTAAAACTATGCAATTTGCATAATGGATGTTTATTGTAGCATTATTTGTAATAGCAGATTACTATAAACAATGGATAAATCCCTCGATAGGGCTGGCACAAATAAATTATGGGGACACCTGTTCAGTGAATTATTATGCATGTAATAGAAGAATGAGCTATATGCTAGTATGAAAAAATACCTAAGTTTCTATTAAAGAAGAAAGGCAAGATTCAGAAGAGTGCATTAAATATTTCCACTTATGAAATGAATCTATATTGATATTCATGTCACTTAAAAATCTGGAATTTGTCTATCTATAAATATTAATAGTAGTTATGTCAGAAAAAGGAGATTAGGTCTCAAATGAAACATATATTTAATTGAAATTCTCTTTATTCTGTTAGGAGGAGATTATCATGAGCATACATATTGAAAATAAAAATCTATATATATTTAAAATATATTCTCAAAATGATATATGCAATATGTATGTCTTATGTAATAAAATATATAATACATAATAATATATTTCCTATTCATATTTTGGCATCTATTCATAAGCTTTATCTTTGTTGGCTTATTTTCTCAAATTATAAGTTCAGGTTAAATATGGCCTAGTATTTGATGAGAATTAAATGTGCTGAATCTCTAAAGTCCACTGAACTCTGTGCCTGCTATTAAAAAACATCTCTCTCCTAATAACTGTTAGTTGTTTAGAAGTTTGTATTATCAGTCCATTTGCTAAGAAACCTGACAGGTATGTGATTGAGGGTACTATAACCATGCACAATCCCAGCATTATAAATATAATTTAATTAGATTGTTTCATATATATTTTTGAGCACTCAAAGTTCACTTATCATTTCTCTGCTCCTGATATTAATATAGTGCCATTATTTAAAAAAATAGAAACAATAGAAAATATAAAAGTAAAGCTTCACTGCATAGATAAGATCTTGACTATAATTTAACACTTAGAATCATTCCCAATCCTCTCTTAAAATAGGAATCTCAGCTGCTATAACAAAAAGAACAGAATAAATATAAACAATGGCTTCTTGTAACCTAGGGGACATATAAAGATGTACTTCCGAATGCCTGTTAGGTCAAAAGTTCGCTACCTACAGAGTCTGCAACACTCCTGAGCAAGTACAAGCTGTGCTGAAATAGTGAAAGGAGGAGCAAATGAAGTTCTGGTGATCCTATAGGCCAAAGAAGACAGAAATAAAAAAAAAATTCCTGTAAGGAGAGTGTAGGCCACCACGAGGAGGTCTGAAGGAAGCCTGTGTGATTAATAGAGGACTGCAAAGGCTCCAAATTGTTTATGAGATCAAAATGACCAGTAGCACCCACTGAATTAGAGAGTCATGAGGCAGCACAGTCTATGCCCTCAGGACATCTGAAATCAAATAAACATAATTTTAAAAGAAGATCTTCCAGAATATGGAGATGAATCCAGAGGATGAAACTACTAGGATTAGAATTCAATTTGAAGAGGGCTGGCTCAGGAAAAAGAAAAAGTTCAGACAGAGTAAACGGAGCAGGATCAGTAGAGAGAAGATCAGAGAACTCTTATTTGAAACATTTCTACTGTATGTGAGTATATTTATCCAAATGGTAAGTATATAGATCAATTAATTTCACAAACTGAATATATATGTTGTTATGGGCTGAGTTGTGTCCATCCATATTCATGTGTAGAAGTCCTAATACCTGGTGCCTCAGAAAGTCACTATATTTGGAGATATATGGTCTTTAAAGAAGTGGTTAAGTTAAAATGAGGTCCTTAGGTTGGACTCTAATCAAATACTAGTGGTATCCTCTTAAGAAGAAGAGATTTGGACACAGACGTGTACAGAGTGAAATCCATATAAAGACACAGGGAGGAGAAGGTGGCCATCTACAAGCCAAAGAAAGAGACCTTAGAAGAAATCAACACTGCCATCACCTTGGTCTTGAACTTCATCCTCTGGAATGTGAAAAAAATTTCTGTTGTTTAAGTCACCCAGCCTGTGGTAATCGTTATGGCAGCCCTAGCAAACAAGCACATCTATGTAACAAGTACTGAGGTGACAAACAAAAACAATATTAAGTCCTATGGGGTGAAAGATGGTAGTTCACAGAGTTGTTGTGAACCTTTTTATTGGAGTATTGTGTGTGTGTGTGTGTGTGTGTGTGTGTGTGTATAAATACATACATACATAATACTTATTTCATAGCCATATATCAAATATGATGTTAATTCATTAGTTAAGTTATTTAAAATATTTTACTGTGTGCATGTATATACAACTTGCAAAAAAATTCTAATTTAAATTATTTGGTGTTAAAAGAAAATCACAGTAGAATATGTCATTAGAAAAGTGCACATGCATATAGAAACCCATGGAATAATATACTTTAATACATTCAAATTATTTTATATTCAGTGATTTATGAAAAAGAAACATTTAGAAATAAGAAAATCATAAAGATTTTAAAATATCCAGCATTGTGATTTTTCAAAATATTTTGGGATAATGTTATTTTTATTTATTTTCTTTCTCCATAATTTATTTGATTTTTATTATCTATAAGTTATAGAAATATCATACATAATTCAATAAAAATAAATGCTTGCAATGCAAACTAAATAATTGAAAAAGCTGGAAATGCTTAATAACATACAAAATAAAAATAAAGCACACTTCAAATCATCATAATTGCTATAAAATACATATTCAAATTTTTATACGTAATACAAAATATTAGAAAACAGTATAAAATATAGTTGATTTTATTTGTTGTTTTGTATTAAATGTCATTGATAAATTAGTTATGAATTTTCATAAATTAGTTATAGACTTCTTAGGTTGTTCTAGTTTTATTAATTGGAAAACTTAATAATGCAAAGATATCAATTTCCTCCGAGTTGATTTATAGTTTCAGTGTAACCCCAGTCAAACTCCCAGCAGATTTTTATAGATGTTGGCAAGCTGATTCTAAATTTTCTATTGAAATACACAATACCATGAAGAGTAAAGGTAACAATAAAGGGGAAAAAAAGAAACTATAGTTTTTATATCAACAGATATGAAGGCATTATCCAGCAACTAATATTAGGACAGTGTAATTTATGCAATTATAGACAAATAGAGCAATAGCGCAGAATGAAGAATCCAGAATTATACCTACTGATATATTGATCCTTAATTTTTGACACAGTTGCCAGTGCAATTCAATGGAAAATAAAATAGCTTGTCAATAAGTGGTGCTAGTTCACTTTGGATTTCATGTTGAAAAATAATGCATCCAAGTAACTAACATCACATACAAAAATCAACTGCAGATGGATTACAGATTTACATGTGAAAATTATAGCAAAAAATATAGTTTTGACTAAGAAAAAACTTCAACAGGTTAAAAAAGACTTCATAAAAGGAAGAAAATATGAATAATTTGTACTATATTAAAATGAAGGACATCACAACATATCATTAAGAAGGCAAATATCTAAACTACATCATAGGGAAAATATTCGAAATGTATAATTGACAAAGACTCATACCAAGAATGTATAATGTTCTTAAGTCAATGAATAAATGATAGACAATAATAACTGAAAAAAAGGCAAAGGACTTTATAGCCACTTCACAAAAGAAAATATCCAAATCTCTAATGAGCATCTGAAATAATAAACATCAATACTTATAAATAAAATGCAACTGAAAACAATGAGATATCAGTACATTCCTACCATAATGAGCAAAATGAAAAATATTTTCTGGTTTTTCTGCACTCCCTCTATTACTATTTTTCACCCATGAGCCATGTGATTTTTTTTTACCATATTTCGCATTAAAGTAGGAAGAGTTTGCATACTCTAGACGATTGATTTTGGCCTGCCCTCATGACTTGCTTTTGCCAACGGAACGTGGGCAGAAATGACACTGTGCCAATTCTGGGCAGAAAGCTTAAGAGGTCATTGCAAGATTTTTCTTGTTTCTCTTGTGATCCTTCTATTCATTATGAGAACTATATGTCTTAGTCCAAAGAGAATGAAAACACACGAAGCAAAACTCAGTCAGACCTTTAGCCTGAAGCAGAGCCTTGCCAGCTGACTCACAAACCTTCCAGCAAGAATAGTAAATGTTAGTCTTTATAAACCACTATGAATATGCAGGGATATCTGCATAACACAAGTTGGAGACTCAGGAGAACACTGGGAACTCTCTCTTTCAGTGCTTGTAAAAGGTTGAATTTTCTAGCAACTTTAGAAATTCTTTGCTGATGAGAGAAAGAGAGAGATACATACATAGGTACAGATATTCTGTAAGTCAAAAAATCTACTTCTTGTAAGCTATCCCACAAAAATGTGCACAAATGTGCAACAAAAGACACATTTGTAAAGGCTAATAACAATACCTTTCTAATAGAAAATAAATTAACAAACCAGATGCTCATCAATAGTAAAATGGATAAAGAAATCATGGCTAAAGAAATCATACATTCATTCAATGGGACAATTTTTAGAAATAAAAATAAAGTAATGCTGCACACAATAGCATGCATCTTAAAAATAATGTTAATAAAATAAGCCTAACACAAGTATCCGTACTATGATTCTATTTACATGAATTATAAAAACCCAGATTATTCTTCAAGGATGAAGTAAATACACTGGATACATTTAGAGGTAGGGGTAGTGAGTAGATGGGGGCAGGAAGAGGCTTCTGTGGAGCCAATAATAGTCTATATTTTCATTTACTATTAGAAGAACTGTTAACATTTGAATATACAATTTAAAAAATCCCAAGCTCAAAAAATTGCTTTAAATTGCAAAGTAGTAAATGACAGAGCTAATATGTAAACCCAATTTTGCCTCTAAACCTATGCACTTTATACTACAATTTTCAGGCAAAATAATTTTAAACACATTCTGTCATCATACGTGTTTACTGGAAGTAAAAAAAAGATCATTTAAAATTTACAATTATATATATGATAAAATAGATAATCATTTCATGAAAAAGGGAAGGAATGTTTTGTTTTTGATTTAAAAGTATAAGTAACTATTTCGTCTACCCAGTTCTATTAATAAACTGGTTCAATCAACGCAACGTAAAGGCAAAACCGTCAGGAAAACTTAGCTCAACCTTGGCATTTTTAATAAGGCACTGTCTACAATTTAAAATATTCAACAAAATGCTTTTATTACTGTGCAAGCTGTACCATGAAATATTGTATTTGAATATGAAAAGAAGACAATGCTTTCTGAAGAAATTATCAGATAGATCAAGATGCCTCTCCATACCTTCAACTCTACCTGCACTATCTAAATGAAGAAACCCGAATATTGCTATTTAAAAACAGGAAAAAAAATAGAATTGATAAGCAGATTTTAGACAAGGGGGTTTATAATTGAAGAGGACTTGCTTTAAAATCTTGTAAGAGGAACCCAATGCAAAATAGATGATGGATGCACTGAGGAAACTAAATATAAACTGTATGAGATGAAGGTAGAATTTCACAGATTCTAAATCATGAAGAGCTTGAATGTTCATGTATGAGATGAATAATTGCATAAGATACTTGAGCTCTGGAGACAGATTTAAATTCGAGTCACTCTTCTTACTTGCTCTGTGTAACCCTGTTTATATTATATAAATTTTCTGTGATTCAGGTGTCCTATTTGTCAAATGGGAATTATTAGAAATAGTATGTACATCAAAAGTATTTACATCAATAGTATTTACATCATATGTAAAATCATATGAAACAATCCAGGTAAACATTTAATAGAGAGCTGGGCTTTTTGAAAACAAATTCTAATTGCTGTGTAGAAGAAGAAAAATGTCAGGATTAGAACAACAGTAGACTTCTTTATACTTTACATACTGAAAGTTACCGAGTCATTCATCATAGTACTGCCTCAGTTCTAATCAATTTAGTGTAAAGGCAATACTTGAGTTATGGGAATTGATGCCACCTGGTAGAAAACATTTCTTCAAAAGTAATTTACTGAATAGGCCCATAATATATCCATCAAATATTTCAATTCCTTATTTTCCCCAGAGTAAAATAATTATATATTGTCAAGATTTTGCCTGTTTATTCAGAAAATTAAGAAAACATTTATTAAGAAAACATCATTTGTTCTTTTGTGCTAGACCCATTACATAGAGTATTTCATTAAACCTTTTTAATCTCTCAGCATTAGCTCCATTCTAGGTCTCTTTAATGAGAAACTACTTCCTGGAATAATTAGTAAATTAGAATATATTGCCATTTTCTAAAAGAAATTATTTTTATTTATATGTCTTACTTTTGACTTCAGGAAGCTGCATTTATGTATGTTTGGCTCAGTTAATACTTATTAATATATAAGATCCTTTGTTTTTAGTTAACAAATCACCTTTTCATTTTTCATGACAAATATTTCCCAAAGTCCTGAATATATCAGCCCCCATCCTTTCTGAAATCTTAACCTAAGTCTGACTTTTTAAAAAATCTCTTGTTTTTTTATTTTCTGAAACACAGTCATCACTAGCACACAAGAATTATTAAAGTCCATTGCAACCATGTAATTTAAATACTTCCTGCTCTATTTTGTGAAAAACACTTATGATCATCCCCTTTTTTCTATATTGTTATTGTTCGTTAAATATTATTAGCTGAAGATGGACAGCTTTTTGTCTTTCTCTTCTACAGCATACCATAGTGATAATGTACAGATTTCTCATATATACTGTAATTTCTTACATATGGGTACCCTGATGCAGCATAAAGAAACCTAATTGTCATTCTTAGGAGGCAAAGAGAACAAAAACAGAATCAGCATGAAAACAACCATGTTCGGCAGCTTGGTATTCTTGCATTTGGACTTTAAAATGAGAAAGATGAGGTTAGGATGATTTAGGAGGAAAAAGGTATCAGGTTTGTTCATAAAAGTTCAGAAATATGATTTTTAGCTCCCTTATTTTAAAGAAATTATGTTGAGAAAAAAAGTAAGTTAAGTAAACAAATAACACCCATACATGGACCACTGCATGCCATGGTTTTACAGTTACGATTTGAGACTTCAGCTCACCTATTAGCTTCCTGGCATTTTGATTGACATTATTTTTCATTTGGATAAAATTAAAGTAGTTTATTCAAATCTCTTAAGTCTTTCCAAACCAAAAGTTGATATATTTATTTCAATTTATGCTAAGGAAAAAATATAACTAGGAAAGGAAGAAAAGAAGGAAGGAAGGAAGGAAGGAAGGAAGGAAGGAAGGAAGGAAGGAAGGAAGGAAGGAAGGAA
>NW_011888904.1:5831558-5833194 GCF_000151845.1 Pteropus vampyrus | reverse complement strand
TCTATGTGTTTACTTATAATAATGTCAAGTAGAATAATTTCTATTCACTTTTTTCTCATTTTTGTATGTTGGCCATCAAACTGGAATTTAATTACTTCATGCAGAATTTCTAAATATATAAATAACTAAGTTTTTGATCTGTTTCAAATATATATAAAGATATCTTATGATTAGAAAATATGGAAGATGTCAACAATATCCTGAATTATTCACTAAGCAATTTGAGAGAGACAAATAATTAAATAGATAAGCTATATTACCAACCACCCAAATTCTTTTCACATTGTCATCATATCTAATTATATATGAATTGGAAAACTAAGGCTTGATTTTTATCACGTAGATATAATTCAACAATTTTTCCAGGTCAGAGGAGAGTTCCTTTATTCCATTTGGTAGCATGTAACTTGATAAGAAACAATTTATTGTCAACCTTTATAGTGACACTGAGATAATAAAAATGGTACCATTTTTTTTGGAACTTGCATTTCTATTGATATATTTTCCCTGACATTTGAGAGTATATTGAACAGTGAGCTTTGGGCAGTAAAGCATCTTATGACCGATGAGAAATTAAGCCATCTTACTGTGAATCTCTGATGGCGCCCTTGAGCTTTCCATGAATTTGTTGTTATTATTGTAATATTGTTGCTCTTTTATATGAGATTCTCAATCTCATCATACTAGAGGTATTATGGATAACTTATTAAGCTATGAATAGTCAAGAGTGGATTTTTGTCTTTTGATGTTCTATATACTTTCTATTTTCAATTGTGAGAATTTATTTCCTTAATAATGAAAAATATTAAAATAATATTTAACATGATATGGTTCAAGAATATGACTAGATAATGATAGTGGAAAGAACACACAGTTTGGACCTAAAGAAACCGAATTTGACCCCAAGGCTTAGAGTGGTGTGTTATTTTAGTAAAATTATTTAATTTCTCTGAGCCTCAGTTTCTTCATCCCTAGGAAAGGGATAATGATGTCTAATCAAAAGTTTGGTTGAAATTAAGGATACTACTTATTACTTTATCTATTATGTAAATAACCTACAATAAATGTAGTTTTCATTATGAAGATATAGAAAATGACCCCTTCAGAATATAATCAGGAGAATATTTTATATTTCCTTATTATAATCCTGAGTAGGATCCATTGCTACAGACTTTGAGAATAGACTCCCTTTTCCAGAGAGAGAGTTGAGTGCCCCATATCCAATCTTATATTCTGCTAGTATAGCTACACTCTCAATTCCCTTTCATACATATTCTTATGATTTCTACAATTCCTTTGGCACATAGTCAGGCTATAAAGAGACTTGTTCTTCATAATCAACCTAGAGGCAGTGAGGGTAATGGAAGCAGATCTTAAGGAGCATCAGTTTTATATGGTGAAGCCCTTGCATCAGAAGAGGATTGAATGGTCATCCTAGAGATAGCTATTACAGAGCAATCTGGAGGCACAAGATTCTCAGGTTTTTCTATCAAGCGTCACCATTTGTTTCTCAGGACCCTACATTTTTCTGACATTGGCTTTTGTTTGTAGATACACTGCCATTAAAATTAAAAGCTAGTACTAATTTTGAACCTGGGCTTTCTTGTGTATGCAGGTGTCTCTGTGCTTTACATTC
>NW_011888904.1:5817137-5831508 GCF_000151845.1 Pteropus vampyrus | reverse complement strand
GAATTTGACCCCAAGGCTTAGAGTGGTGTGTTATTTTAGTAAAATTATTTAATTTCTCTGAGCCTCAGTTTCTTCATCCCTAGGAAAGGGATAATGATGTCTAATCAAAAGTTTGGTTGAAATTAAGGATACTACTTATTACTTTATCTATTATGTAAATAACCTACAATAAATGTAGTTTTCATTATGAAGATATAGAAAATGACCCCTTCAGAATATAATCAGGAGAATATTTTATATTTCCTTATTATAATCCTGAGTAGGATCCATTGCTACAGACTTTGAGAATAGACTCCCTTTTCCAGAGAGAGAGTTGAGTGCCCCATATCCAATCTTATATTCTGCTAGTATAGCTACACTCTCAATTACCTTTCATACATATTCTTATGATTTCTACAATTCCTTTGGCACATAGTCAGGCTATAAAGAGACTTGTTCTTCATAATCAACCTAGAGGCAGTGAGGGTAATGGAAGCAGATCTTAAGGAGCATCAGTTTTATATGGTGAAGCCCTTGCATCAGAAGAGGATTGAATGGTCATCCTAGAGATAGCTATTACAGAGCAATCTGGAGGCACAAGATTCTCAGGTTTTTCTATCAAGCGTCACCATTTGTTTCTCAGGACCCTACATTTTTCTGACATTGGCTTTTGTTTGTAGATACACTGCCATTAAAATTAAAAGCTAGTACTAATTTTGAACCTGGGCTTTCTTGTGTATGCAGGTGTCTCTGTGCTTTACATTCGTAGTTGGATTCCCCGAACATATTTAAAAAAGAAAGCTTCAAAAATATGATACGTGCAAAAGTTCTCTAAAAGGTATAACTTCTTCAACTCTGGTGTGGTATTATTTTCATTATATATTATGAAAGTCATAAGAATCTCCAAAATTTATTCTATTATAAGCCAATATAAATTATGTACTTAGTTTGAACAATAAATCATAATTAGTACATTTAAAAATAACAGAATCCCAAGAAATATTTTATTATGCCGACAACCTAACAAATATGTAGAAAGTACAAAGTACTATATCATTATACATATGTCCATCAGCTTTTTAAAAATTACCCTGGAGAGCAGTCACATTGAAAAAGGAAAGCAGTTGCCTATTTTACACCAAATACAGAAGACATTAATATTTTGCCTTGGAATATTAAGCAAATAGTTTCTTACATATAGCTGTAGAGAGAATAAGGAATAATTTCAACATATAGAATACTTGGAAAGCTATAAATAATTTTGAACACAAAAAAATACCATTTTAGCAAATGTAACTGTCTTCATAAAATAGCTATATACTTAAGGAATATTGAAAATACACATAATTTAAAATGTCAAACAGAATTAAAAATTATCTCACTACTCAGTGATTAAAAGTTACTAGAATGTCAAAGTATTCCTTGCCAGTGACAGAGTATACCTACATGAAGGGCATGTAGTGTGACAACCATAGAAACATGCTTTTGGGGTCTCCTTCAAGAAAGCCTACTACCAAGTGCACAGGCAACTCCTAGTCCCAGCTTCCACCCCTCTGGAACACTGCCACACTGGTACATTGAAACTATGCTTCCCCTGGGCTATTACCAGTCACCAGCCCATTCCAATGGAATGCCGGACTGCTCCAATTGCTCTTTGGGTTTGAGGATGTACCATAGGCTTTGATGAAACATTTTTGACTTCTTTTAGGTCCAAGACTCTTCCTGAGCAATCCCTTGCTTCCCAAATACTTATCACAGCTCCTTGGCTTGCATCAAAACCTAAAGGCTCTTCTTGCCTATTGCTTTTTCCCCTTTGTCACTCAGAGATGTTTCCCCAATAAATCTCTTGCACATCTATTTTAATCCTGGCATTTGCTTTTTGGAGGATTCAGACTGATACACGGTATCTTAAAGAGCATCTTTATCTTCCCATTAATTTTCCTCACTTCTCTTAACCCATTACAATCAAAAAAACAGTGAAATAAAAACAATATCCTCTCTATGAAAGAAAATTCTAGTCCTTCCTCCAATAACAAGACCTTTCCTAATTCCTCATAGTGTGAAATTCTGAAACTATAATTGCAAATAGACTGTGTTGCTTTTGTATCTACATACGGCCCCCTTCTTAAAGCAGTACCATTCTGAGAGAAGGATGACTATACAATTTCAGTTAGACTTAGGTACCGCATCTGTGAATCAGGCTATGTACAATGAGATAGTTGTAAAGACTTTCAATCTTTCCTCAGGTGGTCTCTGTATCATTTAGGAGAATTTACAGCACTTGCTCTAAAATTCACTTTAGTTCTTTTATCTGTAAATGAGATGCTTGCCCAGCGATTTCTAAGTTAGTTTTTCCCCCATAACTAGGAATCTAAGTGTTTGAAATGTATCTTTTAGCACTTGCTTCTATATACAAGATACTATCAACTAGAAGTGATGCTAATATCTAATAATTTCTCAAATGAATTCTTTTAACAATATTCTTATTTCTATCTATTGAATCAACTGAAGTTTCTACTGATGTTATTAGAAAGGCAGAATGAATTAGAAAATTCTGGCAGTGGCTTTTTGGAATTAGACTTTATATTATGTATTTTTGTGATATGGACCTCAAAACCTCAAAGTTCCTCATAAGAACTTTTGACTTCTGTTGGATCAAGCGATCTGCTGACTTGATTTAAATTTATGAAAATTATATTATTATTTTTTATTTGAATATTATTTCCCCATATCACATATCTCAGTTTTTTCTCAAATAAATTGTTCTTTTATCATTTTTCTCTCCCTGTTCCCTCTCACCTTTTCAACAAATGCTGAGTAATTCTCTTCCTCCTTTATACAAGATTACCCAGTGGATACCAAAGAGTATTTTGGCCCTGAAGGGACATTTGACAATATTGCAAAATATTATTGATTGTGACAGCTTAGGGAGGGGGATTGCTATTGACTATAGGGTTAAGAAATATAAGCTACCATGTCTATGTCTAGATTACATGGAGGGAAAAATATTTTTTTCTTTAACTTTTAAATTAGTATTAATTGATAAATTTACCAAAACTTAATTTAAAATTCAGATTATTTGATAACTTATAGACTTCCATTCTAGAGTAAGGATTTATCCTGGGAGTGTAAATTTTTCTGCATCTTCACATTTAACTATATCAGTTATCATTGGATGATTTATGGTACCACACCTGTAGGATTAGTATGAGAGGATGTATAATGTGTATAAAGCATCTAGTATATAGTATGTGACCAGCAGATAGTTCTTGTCACAGTATGTTTTATTTTAATCATTATTATTGTTATATATAAATGTTTTGTTCAGCATTCCAAATGAATGGTATCAGGTATGCTGATGTCCTGAGTTTCAGAAGAGGTTTCATCCTAACTGGATAGGTTGTTGATCAAATGTGGTCAGGTATTAAAAATATCAGTTTTATGTTTAGAGAATCATTTTCATACCAGATCTGGAATGTATTATCTGATAGATCACCTGCTTTTTATGTCTTTATTACCTTTATTTTTATAATAAAATGTATTTTTTGCATTGTGAAAAGAGAAGTGGCTTAATGTCCCTTGACTGCAAAATGAAGACAATAACATCTACCTTATAAGGTTACAATTAATACCAATCAGATTATTCAAAAGCACACTTTGAATCTGACATATTTTCTACATTCAAATCATCACAAGTTCAGAATTTTTTTCATTCCTAGATTTATTTTTTGAGTGATTTTAGATGATGGGTAGAAGGCATGCTGGGTGGAAAGAAAGAAAATAAATCAAGGATATTATTTGAGTTGAAAAGATTTAATGACAGAATTTTTAAATTAGTTTTGCGAATTTGTTCTGTTTCTAATTGATCATTATTAAATCTTTGCAATTTCAGTGAGTTTTAGACCATTGTTCAGATATATTTCAGGCACTACACAAATTTGACGATGCATCATAACCAAATGATAGATAGCTTTTTCTAGACCTTTTAACCACAGACCTTACAGAGTTCTGCCAATATTTGTGGTATGTGTATGTGTGTGTGTGTGTGGAGGGGAGGGGGTGCCTTGTAGGAAACAGTTACTATTTCCTATCAACTATTTTGAAAATTATTAAGGTAGAACAGAATATACCTAAAATTTTTGTAATGGACATTATTGTGTCGTGATATGCTAATAGCTACCCTATGAAACAAAGAACCATAGTCATTTAATTTGTGGAAATATTGAGATATTTAAAATTAAATGGGTTTCTTCAATTTAAGAGTTTGCAAAATTCTTCTTATATTAATGTTTGTGATAAAAATCAAAGAGAGTTTTAGGGAATATAGACCTTATCTCCACAAAGTCCTTTTACCTCTTTCCCTTTATGCTATAAAGTAGGTTCCAAGGTGCTTTGTACTCTAATTGGCCTGAGCTGGTCATGTTATTTTTTTTTTTTTTCTTTCAGGATCGTAGAGCTAAGTCAAGGAAAGCATAGCACTGCCTTCAGGTAGGAATGTATTTACCAATGGGCATGCAATTCAATGAAATGTAACAGTAAGCTTTCCGAGGTCTTAATAATTTTTTTTTTTTTTTTTATGATAGTTCTCCAGGAAGAGACACTATACTTTTTTTGTATGTTTGTTTTTTGAACATTGTTGGTTAGGTGTGAGATAGTCATCCCTCTTGACTACTATCCTGAGGACGAAGCTGAGAGGAGGTTGACCTAAGAGTATTATAGAGAAGTGATCCAAAATAAATTCTTTAGAATTCATTCAACCCTGAAGCTGCCCTTCCTTCAGATTTCCAGTTAAGTGTGATAATAAATTTCCTTATATTTAATTTTATTTGATTTGTGTTGACAGCTGAAAAAAAATCTAACATTATGATATAAAAGAGTAATGGCTTCAAAGAGTTTTGACAATGAAATACTTTTGTTCAGAACATCCATTGATAGACCAATTTTTGAAAATATAGAAGAAAAAAGATTGGTTAGAGTCAGCAGATCTGGGTTTGAAACCTTTTTGATGCATACCATCTTGGGCAAGTAATATCTGTATAGATCATGTTTTTATTTTAGAAAATTGTGATAATAACCCCCATATTATCATAAATTTGTTTTAAGTAAGATAATATGTATAAAGAGCTTACAATAGTGCTTGACAAATAGTATGTGCTCAGTAAATTTTCCTACTATTATCATTATTGCTATTTTAAAACTAATATATTTTAAATTTTTTGATGGGTCTATTTAGGATAATAAAATTCCCTTCAAATGAAGTCTTTCAATCTTAGATATTGAACATAGAACCAACCATAGCATCATAAAATCCTAAAATTAAAAAAGCCTTCATAGATAGCCAAGCCTGACTTTAGAAATAGACTTTATAGTATATCTCACAGGTTCTCATCAAATATTTTCAATGTCAGGGCATTCACACACAATGTATCTCCCTCTTTCACAACTGTATTTAAAAAAACAATTTTTTTCCAAAACCCCCAACCCTAAGAAACTCACAAGGAAAAAAAGATAAATATGTAGCCTATAGCAACATGTGACTGAACCTTTTTCTTAAGTTAGGTACTAGGCTAAGCACTGAAAATGCATTACTTTACTTACATATCTTCAAAGCTCTATAATATAGATACCATTATAGTTTTTACTTTACAATTATGGAAATTGATATATGGAGAGACTTAAAAAAAATTGACATAAAGCATATTGCTGGTAACTAGATTATCAGGATTTCAATTCTTGTATATGTGAGTCCAAAATATCTGATCTGAACTTCCAGCCAATAGTGCCTTTCATAAATTATTAAAATAATTATTTTGAACACTTATTTAACACTTACTATTCAGTGCCTCCTGGGGGAAGGAACCAATACTTATTGGCTCAACTACTTTGGAAAAGACTCTGGCAAGCCTTCAAAATGTTAAAAATAGCATTACCATATTCACTTGCAATTATACAGCTAGCTATACACCCAAGGGTGTTGAAAGCATATGCCCACAGAAAAACTTGCACATGAATGTTTACAACAGCATTATTCATAATAGCTAAAAATGGAAATATCCCAAATGTCCATCAACCGATAAATGAATAAACATAATGTATATCCAAGCAGCGAAATATTATTTGGCAATAAAAAGGACTGAATTGTTAATCACTGTTACACTGAGAATACTTCTTTAAAAATTATGTACAATAAAATGTACACATTAAAAGGATAAATTTGAGGTATATGAATTATACCTCGATAAATGTTATTAAAAGAAGGATCAAGTAAAATTTCTAGAATTGAACTTTATAATGACTAAAATTACATTTTATAAAAAATAATATTTAATAGAAGTTTATTGAAAGATTTTCCCATGAGATCAGGAACTGAATAATACCTACATTTCCCCTGTACACTTTCTTCTTTCAAAATTGTACTGTAGTTTGTTAAATTAGAAGAAATAAAAAAGCATAAGGAAAATAAAGGAAGAAATACACCCATCATAATTGTCTTAAACATGATTGTGTAGGAATGTAAAATAATCTACATTCAAATAATTAAAATTAAATAACTACAAATGTTATATGGAGAAGTAGGGGAGGAATACAGGAGATTAAAAAGAACAAAAGAGAATGGAGAGAGATATATGAAAAATAAAATAAGTTTATTAACTCATATAAAATCTAAGAATAAGTAATATTTTAAACAAACAAATTAACAAGTAAATGCTTAAACATATTTAAGAGAACAGCAAACAACAAACTAGTATTTGCTAAATTTAATGATCAAGGAAAGAAGCAAGAAGGAGGGAGAGAGAAGCAAGATATAACTAGGCAATTTTATTGTTAATCGTAATAGGGAGCCAACAGGTGCTATCTAAAAATAATATGTATATATCCATATGAACAAAAATATAAATGGTCCCAAATTTGGAAGTTCGAAGACTGAAGAAGAGACCACAGAGTTCAACTGTGTTTAATTAATAGATGTTATTTTAGGTTTGCTATTTATATGTAAATATATATATTAAACATAGCAAAATAATACAACAGAGTTTAAGAAAACTTTTAAGTCATACCATGTAAAATAAAGTGGCTTAACACACCAAAAAAGAAAAAAAAAGATTTCCCATTGGCTTACTATTAAACTATGTTGAATATGAGACATATCTACAACAAAATAACCTGCATAAAAGGATATGCAAAGATATATTAGACAAATGCAAATCTAAAGGAAGGACAGAGTATGACATTTATCACACAAAGGTATTTTATATTGATGAGGTCTCTAATTATAAAGATATAGTTATTAATAATTATGGAACAAAAATCAGCAATGAATTGACAAAGCAGAAACTATAAGACATAGAAACTATATAAGATACTCTATAATAGCATTTATTCATCACTGAAAGAAACCTGAGTTCCTTGAGACACTAGTTGATTGTAGGTCTGGTAGCAGAAAGAATCAAGACAAGCCTAGATATCTTCTCAAATGAGAAAAGAAATAAATTTTCAAAATTAGCAGAATCGAGTCAGAAGGACACAGAAAATTATTTGGAAAAATTAGTGATTAAAAATAACAAAAATTCTAATGGATTAACACATGTAGGATATTAAGTGAAATTTTCAGTCTAGAAAGCCAAGAAAAAGTGTGTTACTATTTAGTTTATTAAAAAACTCTTTAATTTGAAAACAAGTAACTAAAGGACAAACCATTAAACATTTATCCTGCCTTTTCAGTAGAAAGTCTTTTGCAATGAAACTGGATTCTATGCCAAAGGAGCACCGAGCTTACTGCTATGCTTTTATTTAGAATAATATGGATAATGATTTCACTTCCTCAAGGGCATTTGGATCAGAGAGCATATAGTTACTAGGGTTTTAGGTTGGGAAGACTCATTTAACAATCTACTCCCAAGATCAGAGACTTCTCAGTTTCAACAACTTTTCTTTATTCTGCTAATTTGTGTCAATTATTGTCCTCTCTCTCTTTAAGGGGAAAAATTACAAAACTCTGGTGTGTCATGGACACCTAAGAGCTAACTCCTTAGCCAATTAACCGGTTTATTACTCATCTGTTCTATTTCAAAAGATAAAATATTAGCAGGAAAGTTCAACAATAAAATTTTAAAGTATAACTAAATTTGGGAAGTTGAGAAATATTCTATTAAGAAGTAAATGACAAGAAAAAGAGAACTACATTGCTATTTCTATTCTGAAATTATGTTCACTAATATGAAAAAAAGACTATATTAATGAATTTGAAGGTATTATGAACTCTCTTTTCACTCATGTCAGTCATTGACATATTTCTCAAATCACTATTCACCTTAACTATTAGATAAATAGCTCAACTGGATTGAAATGCACAGGAATAGAAATGAATCATGACATCCAAAAATAAAAATGATCCAATCAGATGACATCTGATCCACTCAGGCAAAATCTTAAATCTCTTCCAGCAGAATTATCAAAAAATAAAATCCTCCCCCCCAAAAAAAATCAATCAATTGGGGTGTTTGTTTTTTTTTTTTTTTCACATTAGGGCTCTCAGTTCTGCCATTTGTCAGTTAACAAACTGAACTTCCAAAAAGAAATGAAAATCAATTATATCAGATATAAACCCTGTTTTAGCAATATTCATATGTGAGATTTTAGCGATAACCCTCATTCTTGGCAAAATTGGTTTAAATAGTTCTATTGCTCTTATGATAACACAAGGTCCAACTAGTTTCTTTCGACTTCCCTATCTCAACAACTGCTTCCCTCACTCTGATCATTTCTGAGTAAACCATATTGTTTTATTAGTCAGAGCTCTCTGAGTTTTAAGGACTAGAAAAAACTTGAAGTAATTTAGGCTGAAAGGGAGATATGACCATACTGAAGAGTTGAAGTAAGGAATCTGGAATTCCTGGATGTAACTGGTCTAATCCTGTCAGGACTGGTCAGTTTTGTGTAGCCTTGACTTCTTTCTACAAGCCCACTTCCTTCTTGCAGCTGTTTTGTTTTTTTCAACTGTCAGGCTAGAAACCTTGGGCTTCAGCAATTATTTCTGGGCTCCCACATTCTCAACTTCATCTCCAATGTCAAAGAGCATCTCTTCCCTTCATTCTGTCTTGAAATATCCTAGAGAAGAGTTTTGATTAGTTTTGTGTGAAGGGATGACTCAGGGACAAAAGAATTTACAAAAGAGAAATTCATTTACCAGAAATATAAGAGTGAAGGACTGAGTAATGAAATAGAAAACACAAATGGCATTTAAAAGGAAAAATCACAGAAATACCTTTTAGTTTCTTAAGGTCTGAAAAAATGTTTTCCTCATTATTATCGTATTTATAAAGGTATAGATACATCTTTAGTTATCAGAATTGAAGAAGTCAGTAATAAAATGGTTTTCCTTAGAGAATCAATAACTTGTAGGAAAAGATTAGGAATTAACTTTGGGAACTAAAACAAAAACCCTGTTGTTATTTTTGGTGCTTTCCACTCACTTCCCACCAAGCGACTTGCTGATCATGCTTATTGCTAATGCTGGCAGAAAAATGTGTTAGTTTTCTTCCTGTAGTCTCTAGTTATCAAGTTTCTGTATGTTTTATTTGACCAATTTCATTTGCATAGGCATAACGAGAGGTGTTGATTAATTCACAAAAATCTCCTTACTTGGTTTAACAAAACTAGAGCTATATGTTATTTTTAAGACTTAGAAGTTAACGCCTATCTAGAGACCTCATAGGTCCCCTAAGCTTATAACTATATTGTAGTTTCAGAAATATTATCTTTTTGCTATTATTAGTTCATCTGCTGAGGTCAGGAATAAAGAACCATTCCATTCACCTCAGCTGGGTTATACTATAGTATAATCTTATCAAACCAAGGAACTTTAGCATAGTTTACAGATAGATTCCTTTCTATCTCATCATATACTATTCTTTTGTGGTGCTAGACCAGTCATGTTGTGAATTAACTTATATTATCAGGATAGAAAAAAAGATTTGTCTGTCTGCATGTGTCTAAGCCAAAGAAGAAATAAGTATAAATTTTGCAACAAAGAAAGTAAGGTTTATTGGAGAGTTACAAGTCCCAAAGACACAGGCAAGCTATTGCTCAAAGACATGGCTCCCTGGGTACCTTGGGAGTACAGATTATATAGAAAAAAATCAGTAGTCATCGAAATTTAGGGAGTTGGGGTTGTGGGTGCTACTGATTGGATGATTGGAGGTGGATGTGGTATTTGATCATTGTGTCTGGAATCAGCCATGGTGCCATCCAGACTGGTCCCCTGGTCTGGTACTGTGGCCACTGGGATTGTTGGATTGTTGTTCAGCCTCAATGGGCCTGGGGCTGAAACACATCTAAAGCCAAAATGTTATCCTTAAAGTCCAACTGAAACCTATTGTCCTCATGATTATAGACCTGAGTCTAGATTAATCTTATGTCCTAAGGCTTAATGATTAAAGGAGCAGGCAGAGAGAGAGAGAGGATGGGGGAAGGGAGGGAGCAAGTGAGTCACAATGCCATTATTTGGGCAAAAGCAGCTTGAATCAGAGAAAAAAACTGTATTAAAGAAATGAAGCTTCCGTGCAGTTACAATTAGGGGTGCAGCTTTGTTTTTCAATAGTTTGTCAGCCTTCAGATATATCCTTACTTGACTTAATTTTTTGTTTCTCTAGGACATTTTTATTTTTCTTTGAGTAAGGAGATATAAAAGTAATGTCCTCACGAACCTTGAACTTTCATATTTCTCAATAGGTTATGAAACTCTGCACTGGCCAAAAAGTTTTCCCCATCTCTGCATAGATTGAGGCTCATTTTTATAATTATAACTAAACCAGTGAAATTCTCTTGAACATTCTCATTCCTCTCCACACCATACAAAAACTGTGTTTTAAGTTACTTAAATCATATATATATATTCTCTGTTTTGATGCATATTTAAAATTAAATCAGTTTGTCTTTACTAAAATAGAGTATGCACAAATATTTATAATTAACTCATCTTCAAAGATGAGAGAGAGAGAGAGACAGAGAGAGAGAGAGAGAGAGAGAGAGGGAGAGAGAGAGAGAGAGAGAGCAGAGCTTGCATTTTAGTGGGAAAGCTGACCATACATAGAGATATACAATTGTAAAATGTTAATTACCTTTCTATTGCTAGGAATTGAAGGGGAGCAGAATTTGTCACCCCCCAAGTCTGCCTCTTTGGCTAAGGATTATTTTAGGCTATTTTTAAGGAACAGTAGACATAGGAAAAGCTCTGAAAATAAGTAGAAGTTACACTTTTGTAAGATTCATTTACATTTATAAATGAAATCCCTATTTGTAAGGGTGTCACCCTCTCTATAACAGGAAACTCTTATCAATGGAGAAGGCAAGGATTTAGATCTGCATTGTGCTGGCTGGAAAATTACTGCTTGGCCATCGCCCATGGGAACATAGGCTATCACCCATGGGAACATAACATTCTAACAATAAACTTTCTGCTTCTGTACCCCCGCTTGCACAACCGACCTGTGGGTTGACAGGTAGTGAATAAGAGAAAAATAGACCTTTCTGTTTAAGACAGAATGAGAAATGGGATTTAGGGCTTAAAAACCCTGTACCTCTACATTTCGGGGCTGCTTAATTTGGGGTCTGCGTACCCCTGGCAGACCCAACTGGCCGAATAAAGAGTATGTTTCGTATAACTCACTGATTTCTGATGGTCCGTGTGTCTTTTGGGGGCTGGCGGCTACAACAGCATAACAGCCGTATCCTTGTTACTTGTTAATGGCTCCTTCCCTAGTAACCTTCCATTAGCATGCCTTTCCCCACCCCTCCCTACAATCTTTCTTTCGTTATTGGCCAAAGATGGTATTTAAGGCGATAGCTTGGGCCATTCCTAGGAGTTATTCAATTTTCCTGGATATTGCCTTTGTATACAAGATATATATATATTTAAACTTGTTTGTTTTTCTCCTCTTGTTCTGTTTTTTATTATAGGAAAGGTGTCTTAGCGAAAAACCTAAAAAGGTAAAGGGAAGAATGTTTAACCTCCCCCACAAAATGACACTATTTTTTTAAATGTACACTTACACTCACAGACAATGCCAGATAATTAAGATTTTTTTCCTTAGGTTGCATACCAACTAAACTAAAATCTAAATAAAAACTAGCACCTCCAATGATATAAGAGATGTGAGTACATGCTTACTTGGATCAGACTGTAGAATATATTACTAAAAGTAATTCAGCTAAAAATGGTAACATACTGTTAAATGTTAAATGAGAACTAGTCACAGTATAGAACTCTTCACACCAATGCACAGGTTCTTTTTCACATACGAAAATAAGTGCTCATAAATAAGACTGACACAATTCCTAAGGAAATTCTTGTGAAGGACTACAGGAAAAGCATGGAACCCCATCTGGATCTCTGGACCCTTCCTACTGCACCTATTTCCAAAAACATTACACTGCTTAGAGAAGGGTGTTGGAGCCCATGGTAGGCTGCCCCCAAATATCCCACAATGGCCTGTTGATTACTTTAAATTAAAATTATTTACAAGTAGCCAGTGCAAGAAGGGCATGTTGACCCTTCCTTGTCTCCTTGAATGCAGGAAATAAATCCCTCCCTAGAAAGTACCCTCCTTGCTCCAGATAGGGCTAAAAGAGACACCTTTATCTCTAGAGTTAAGGAATTTGAGGCCAAAAAACTTACATAAACAAACCTTGTTTGTTTGTTTAGTTTTTGTTTTTGTTTTTGTTTTACTAATTTAATACCTAACCCAAATTCTAAATTCCTTACCAATGGGCACCAAAAACCCAAGTTTCTTTGTCCTTTTATTTCTTCACAAATTTATTGTTTCTTTGTCTAAAAATGATAAAAAGCTGGCTGGTTCATCACTTTGGAGGGCATCATTTGTGATCTCCCCTTGCATGTATTAAACTGGTATTTCTCCTGTCAGTCTAGTCTTGTGTCAATTTTATTATAAGTTCAGCCTTAAGAACTTGAGAAAGATAGAGGGGATTTTTCCTCCTCCCCAACAAGGAGCACTAAAAATATCTGTCTTATGACTGTTGAAAACCTACAGCAGCTCAGGGAAGTTCCTTTTGCCGTGAAAGAACATATTCACAAGCTCCTGAGATTAGGACATTAATATCTTGGGGGAGAGGACAATATTCTGTTGTAACATCTCTTTTACTATCCTTTCAATTATATCCATATCTTTATAACTATCACCCATGTTTGAATGTGCTTTCTTTTTCAAGCCAAGATCGCCTTTATTTTTCTGTTTTTATTTTCGTTCCTAACCATTTTCCCACATGCTTCCCCCCCACCACCACCCTTTTTTTTTTTTTATTAAGGCCTTGAATTTCTTACTTGCAGAATCAGTTTGTGTTGGGATCACACATAGTGTCTCTGTCCTGGCCACTACATTCTTTTAGAAAATGAGATGTTGCCTTTTTCCTCAGTATGAAAAATAATTATTTAACTTTATAATAATGTATAATGTTGTGGCACAATCAATCCTAAGACCCATGGAGCCCATTGAGATGAATTATGAGCCTTTATTAGCCAGCCAGCGACTGACTCTCTACCACACAGGGTTAGAGGAGATCAGCCCTGAGCTCCCAAAAGAGGCAGCTCATAAAGCCTAGAACCACACCCTGGTTTAACATCAAACAGGCAGATAGATTAACCACACCCTCGTTAACATCAAACAAGCAAGCAGATTACAGAAGCAGAAGTTGGCTGTTAGCATATCTTTGCCCAGAACCACACCCTTAACACATAAGAATAAGAGTTAGAAAAAAATAAATAACATAAGAAAGGGAAAATTTTCAAAACTGTGATATTTTAACTCTTTCTAACACAGTACACTATTAAAGGCAAGAATGTGAATAGATAGTGATTGTGTGAACACTATTCATGATTGCATACAGTGAGTTCTTTGCATGCATTTGTGAGCTTCTATTCTATTAAATTAACAATGGATTGTCATTAATAGATTTGAATTTTTATCTGTAAGCTAAATAATGTTAAATGTATTGAATATAAATATAAAAGCTTGTCTTAAAAATTATATTAGGCCAATATCACATTTGAAAGTGAATTGCTAAAACGTTTTTATTTGCATTCTAGTTTATTCAGCTTTGCTAATTGTTCCAAGATCAAATTTAGTTATTAATATTCTCTCATTAAGAATCCAAAGCCTAAAACAAAAATCCATAGCATTCATATACACTAACAATGAATTTTCAGAAAAGTGAAAAAAAAAAATTCCTTTTGCACTTGCAACAAAAAGAATAAAATACCTAAGAATTAACCTAATGAAGCATGTGAAGGACCTAAACACTGCCAACTATAAGACATTATCAAAAGAAACTGAAGAAATGGAAAGATATTCTGTGTTCAAGGATTAGATGAATGACT
>NW_011888904.1:5811826-5815677 GCF_000151845.1 Pteropus vampyrus | reverse complement strand
TATAAATAAATTTTACTTTTATTGTTTTGGTTGTTGGTGCTGGTAAAATTATAGAAATGTATTTTATTAGTTATCTATTGTTGCTTAACAAATTATCCCACAGCTTAGAACTTCAAAACACAAATGTATTATGTCACACAGATTCTAGGGGTCAGAAACCTGAGAGTGGCATAACTAGGTGAAGCTAGGTGATTCCGATTCAGGGTCTCTCAAGAGGTAGCTTTTACCTAATCATTCAACGGAAGTGAGTACAGCCCACAATCAAGCTCCTGCTTACCAGGAGGCAGGGTCATTGGAGCAATCTTAGAAGCTGGTCACTACAATTTCATACTTTAAATTCCTACTCCAGGTATATTTAATTCCCCCTAATTAGTGTTTGTTGGTTTATTAAATATTTTTTAGCGAATATATTTATTTTTCTCTCCAGAAAAATAAAGGTAACTATAGGCAATGAAATCTATTAGACAGTGCCTGAGCAGCCACCTGGGTTCTGCTTCTTGTTCTGCTGTTAATTAACAGTGCAGTTTCCAGAAGATTTTCTTTTTGCAACACAGGTTCCTCATCTATTTACTCATTCCACAAATACATACTAAGCACATACACATTCCAGATGTTGGGGCACATCAGTATAGGTATTCCTCCTCTTGTGGAGATTACTTTCTAGTTGACATGTAAATAAATAGTTCTAAATATCATGTTAGATATCTATATTTATAAAAACAATTGAGAGTCTATAGAAAAAGATCCCAGTAGCCAGGATTAAAGCCAGGAAATTGGACACATATAATTTCCCAGCTGCAAAGTATAGAACTAAAGGTAATTACAAAAATAAAATATCTGGAGTTCATTCAAATGGAACAACATTAAGGAAGAAGCTGCATATAAGGCAACTAACTAGAGCAAAAGGGCTCAGGATTCTAGGAAAACAGAGCCTGAAGCAACTCCCTGAGTCTTTACCAAGTAGCCATAGGTAATATTTATTGGGACATTCAAATTAAGCCATGTGTGGAAAGAGAGCTGTTACAGAAGCAATTCCAGCTGGATGAACCTACTATGACTATGTTCCTGCTAATTATACAACAGTATATTTCCCAGGATGCATGGCAGAAGGCTAAGATAATGCTATTTAATGACAAGGTTTTAGAAAACACATCGTATTGACTCCAACACTCGTCCATATAATTTTTCTGTACTGATTAACTAGGGGGATTCACTAGAGGTGAATCTAATTGGACTTCATATAAAGGGAGCAATATTGTGAAATCTTAAGCATTTGAGGCAGTAATATTCTCCTGGGCACAGGAGTTTTTTAGTATATTTCTTGAATTTCTTTCACAGGAAAGTGCTTTGTTGATGCTACATTTTTTGAATGGGAGGGAAAAATGAAAGAATCCCCAGATTTCACTATGTCGTCAGTATCTGTGAGCATCTTCATGAATATATGTAGAAAGAGGGCCTCTGTATGAGGAGTGTCCCGAGTAAAGTGATACATTTCAATAGAGATGACCTTCAATTTCTCAAATACTCCACCTAAACATTTAAAAATGGCAAGCGGGAGCTGGATGGGCTTCTGCAGTTTTGCTACTAGAGAACTCTAACTTCATCTTTACAGCTGGGTGAACGGAAATGTTGAGGAAAACAAGAATCCGAAGGGTGATGCAAAAGGATCCAGGGGGTTGGAGTTCTGGGAATGTCCTGACATCTATGTGGTCTGTCATCAAATAAGGCACAGCTGCTGAATAGGGAGGGTTTAGGCACCAGGATCTTATGCATTGCCATCTCATCCTGAAATTCAGTAAAATCATAGGGTCACGCTGGGCCCCGAAAGATCAGGGATTGCTTTGAGGGTATTGCGGAACTATTCCCGGGTTTGCTGAGCTGAAGTAGATATTACTTCTCTCAGACTCAAAAGCTAGATAGAAATTTTAGCATAGATTCTTAAAAGATAGGGTTAGATAATTGCAATATTCAAAGATTGCGGGACCTGAGAGAATTCATAGCTCCGGGAGTACACAGATAGTTGTCTAGAGCACTTATGACGGCTTCGGTAATATGGTCTTCAGGAAATAATAGCCATAAAAAGCCCATTTTGATTGTTGTTTTTAAATCGCTGTCTCTATACATAGACCATGTATACTGATAAATTTTTCTTTGGAAATTTTTGAGTTACACAAATATTTCTTGCAAGGGTTCTCCTAATACTAAATGTGTAGTACTTAAAAAGTTAAAGTGAGAAGAAATTAAATAAGTTAACATCGGTGGTATTACTTTGAAATGTTTAGGGCAAAATTAAATAAATTGAGCTTAAACTATAAATACTTCACTTATGTAATATTTGCATTATGAATAAAAGAAAAATGATAATTCCTAGGAATTAGCATTAATATCATAAATTTTTGTTGCTATGTTAGCAATACGCTGAGTAAAGAAGGATGAGAAAATTTAGAAATTTTGAAACTGCTGATCTACTGATTCAAAAGAATATATAGCAGGAGTTGAAGTAAATAAGCAAAGAAGTAGCTAGCTATTCCTGTAGCTCCCATTACCTCCCACTCCTTAAGTACTTCCAAATGTCCATATGTTTTTTCCCTTTCTCTCTTCTGTGCTCGATTTTGTTATAATTAGCCATTTGCCATCTGCTTTTGAGAATCTCGTTGACATAGGTATACAAAACTCAGTGTCTCCTCAACTGTACTCAGACATTTCCATTTCTTTGTAAACATTAAGAATAGATGTTTGTTTCTTAAGGGATCAGAATTTTGCAGTGTTTTGCAGTGGTTGATTATAATGTGTCTTGATTGTGATATTTGCTTATGAGAGGATATATTGCAGAGTGGATTCTAAAGTTTGAAAGCCCAGATTTGCTTATCTCTATCACTTTGTTCACATAGTAGAGGTCCTTGTTTGCTGATATATTTATTTTCTCACTTCTCAAGTAGAAAATTCCAAGAGAACAAAACAAGTCAAAATAAAACCATGAAAACTAAAACCATGGCTCATACATATTAATCATTCAATAAATATTTAATAAATGAATGAATAAATGGAACTCAACCCTCTGTAAACTGATGAAATATATATAGTGGAACTTCTCACTTTCTCTCTAAAAGTAAAAAAAAAAAAAAGTATCAGACTCCTCTCCCTTAATATTTTCAGTTGTAAATAATAACAAATAATTTAGTAGAGGCTAATGTACTCTAATGTCCATGTAACAACTGGTAGCTTGGGCATGAGCAACCTCAGTGGTTTCAGGATTTTGACTTCTGTAGGGGTCATATTATCCTAACAGCCTAAGCTGGATTAGAAATGTTGAAAGCTGATATGTCAATGATATGAACATAATCTGAAACTATTAAAGAATATCAAGGGTGGTATGTTCATTTAATTATCTCAAATTATCATGTTATGACAACATGATTTATTTTTTAAAAATCTTTTCTTTCTCTGCTGATTTGAAAATCAAATATCAAAAATAATTTCATATATGTATTATGTAACTATAAGTCTTATTTCCTCTTCATGATTTATTGTATTGTCTAAAACATATAGTTATGAGTTACGGTGAGGCTTGCATATTTAAATGGGATGTTGTATTCACTGAGAGGTTTTGATTTTTAAATGATTATTCTTAAACAAATTAAGAATTTTCAGATCATATATTTTTAAATTTATATATTAATATGGAAAATTATAATTTTTTATATTGCTGAGCTATCATCCTTTGATATCCACCTTTTCTATGGCTCCTCTACACTTAATAGACAATATAGCTTCCCACAGTCTTTCATGGTTTACCTTTATTATGAATATTGATTTTAAAAGTTCTTTTATTCCACTCAGAAGTTAGTCTG
>NW_011888904.1:5789966-5810691 GCF_000151845.1 Pteropus vampyrus | reverse complement strand
AGCCATGCTCAAATATATTTCCATTTATAATTAATCAAGTTTTTCTCAGCAATATGATTTTTAGCATTGCCTTTTACTTTGCCCACCATGTGTCAGTTCCTAACTTACTTTGCACAGTAATAAATATATGCTTCTTTGAAATGTGACCTCTTTGATATTTACAAATGGATGGCTATCTAATGTCACTACAGTTGGGTATGCTATATGAATAGTCTCTGTGTTTCTCTGGAGTTTATCAATATTTGATTTCTTATTAACTGAAACATGAAATGTAGTGTGCACGTATACTAGATAGCCAGTGTTTTCATAGATCATATGTATAACTGGGAGTGGTATTTGGACCACTTCTCATATATAAGAACATTTTCTCAGCCACATAGTGATTCAGTATGGGGAGACTTATAAAAAAAAACCTTCCAAGCAGATATTATTAGATAAAACCTGTTTGGTTAGCAAAGATGTTAATGCAGTCTCATGAAAATGAGCTTTGCTGAAAATGTCTCCTGCTTTCTTGTTTCAGAGTAACTTGAAAACAGCATGGCCAGAATTGCATTTAACCGTGGATACTTTAGAGTTTTTTTTCTAAATGTGATACGGAACACTCATGGAGATCTTTATAGAAGAGCATTTATAATAAATATAGTCTAAAATTATACTATTTATAAAGGCTTGGAGAATTTGTTTTATTGACTTCATAATGTCTCCAACAAATTAAACATGGGTTCCAATGGAATGTACTGCTTAGTAAAAATATTCACATAGGTCCTTATTAAATGTATGTTGCATGGATTAATTTCATCATAATTATTTTTTCTTATTACTCATTAGCTTCAAATGATATTTTTTTCAGAATATTTTGAACAGTTTGAATGAGTAATAGAAATGTATGAAAAGACTTATTTAGTCAGCCTTAACTTGCTCTTACACCAGCCTCTGAGTTAACAAGGAGCTCTTTTAGAGACATTGAAAAGTCAAATGAAAGGAATAGTCATGAGCATTTGGTTGAAAGATGGGGAAGAAACTTGTCCTGAATGGGTTGCCTAGATATTTTCAGAATGTACTACTGTGTCAGGAAACTGAGTCAGACATGTGACTGAGTACTTAAAAGGACAAAAAATATTAGAAGGCGAGAACCATGGCTTCTAGTTTTAGTCCCAGACTTATGAGTCACTAACAAGTGATTTTACCTATAAAATATAAGATTTATGCCATCTTCTGTCAGATAACAGAATTATTATAAGTGAGGTAGTACATATGACAGTGCTTTGAAATACCAGCTAAATAATATAAACTATTATTAATGAAAATACCAATGTTAGTTAATTTTTACCTATTGCTTGATATGTATCAAGTATCTTTATATTTGAACTCATTTAATTCTTACAACCCAATAATGAGTATACTCTTACTATCATTTCGATACTGAGGAAAATAAAGCTTATGAGTGGTTATGTAACTGCTCCAGGCTCACACGAACCAGAGATGGTAGAACTGGAATTTGACCTACAGATGCATCCATTATGCCAACTTTCACCATTATATAATTATTAGACATCATTTAAATGAACAGCAAATAGGTAAATGAGACATAATGTGTGTTTAAATTTTATTCTAGATCCAATATTCTGTGCTTCTAACTAGTATATTTCTCAGTACACTTGTCAGAAGATTTTTGAACCTCATGTACATTTAGAAGAGCTTATAAATGCTTAACAATATCCTGAGAACACTCCTGTCATTGTCTAAAATATGGACAAAGGCATAAAAGGATGACTAGTAAAAGAAGAGGAATAGAGAAGGGGTACTGTTTAGAGAAATGGCAAAAATAAAAAGTTGCTTAGACAACAATGTCAGGAATTAAAAATAATGTCTAAAAAGAAGCAACCGTTTTCAGGTAACATATGAGTTAACTGAAAGGAAGGTATTCCAAATGATTGTGGTTCCCTAGTGAACACTCTGAAAGAAAAATACTAGAAACGTATTGTACATACTAAAACCATGATCTATTGAACTTAAGCCTTAAAATGATAAGAGGAAAAATACTGCTTTACAGTTCATAGGTCTTTACACTTTTACTTACCATTTATGAGTCTTATCCCATTAAATTTATTCTCAAGTTTTACTAGGAGCCTAGTTATTATAACTGAAATCTGAGTAAGGGTTAAAGGAAAGTATATTATTTCTATTGAACTACAGACAAAACATCTTGTGCTCCACACATGTCATCTCATTTATAATCCACAGCAGCCCGATGGTAGATATTATCATCATTCCACTATTACTGATGAGACTCAAAGAGCTCTAATAAAATGCAAGAGAAAAAAATTAATGTTTCTGAAGCAGTATTTGAATCTATTAAATCTATTATCTATCTTAAATAAAATATTTACCTATTCAAGAAAGGTTTTCATTTTATATCTATCTTATCCCTACCAAAAGTATAGTATAAAGCCATTATTTAGTAGAATGAAAATATGACCTAACTATTCTAAAGAGAATTATTGTTTTAATTAAAATGGAGTTACATAGAGCTTAGATTACCTTACTGCAGCTTCTTGTGCCTTTACTATTAGGTCTTTCGTATTCACATTACATTTATGTAGCATCTACTATAGAGACATATTGCCTGGCTGTGAAAATCTAAGGTACTTCACCTTGTGACAATGGGCAAGTTGCTCAGTATATCTTTGCCTCAGCTTTCTCACCTATGAAATGGACAGAAGAAAGAACCATACTGGATTCAGAGGATTTTATAAGGAGTAAATGACTTAATGACTTAATATGGATAAACTAAAACTGTGCTTGAAATATTTGAGCTCAAAAAAAATTAAAACTATCATTAAAATAATTATTATCATTTCTATCTTTGAACAATGTTCCCAATAAGGTCGAATTTCTAATATTAACAGTAATTCTAGTAATATCGTTCATGTGTTTAATAAAAAGTAGATATGTGGTAATGCTAAGTAAAATAATAAAATTCTATAAAATATAAAGCAATTTTATTATTTCATAGAGTTGTTAACTTCAGCAATCTGTGGCATTACTAAGCACAGTAGGTTTCTGGTGTTTCACTTTCAGAGATTCTTTGGAAAATTATATTCAATTGGAATTCCATCCATTTAATTAACTCATATGCTTCCTGAAAATTTTTTCTCTTTAGTTATTATTACTATGTCTTGAAATCTTATCCTCAGCTAACACATACCAAAGATGATGAGGAGAAGGAGGAATACGATGATGATAATGATGATAACAGTGATAGAAGTGTTACTGTGTGCTAGGCACAAAGAAATTTTTATTTCAAGAAGTATAATACAAACATACCTAGTCTCACAACTATTACCTGTTTTGCTGGAAAAAGTAGGTTTCGGTTATCTATGCCCTATTATACTTATATATTAAATGATAGTATTTGGATATCTATGCCCTATTATACTTATATATTAAATGATAGTATTTAATTAGTTCCCCAAATTTATTTTTCTGCTGAAGTTTAGTTGGGGGACCAAAACCCGTTTAACCAAGTCTAGAGAAAAATGGCAAATCAATAATTTTTGTTCTTTCTGTTCTTCCTTTTCTATCTTTATGCTAGAGACATCCTATTTCAGTTTCTTGCTTCGGGGCTCTTTCCTAACTATTTAATTGTACCCAAATTCTCTCAGAATATAGTAAAGAAAAGAAATTTAATTTCTTTAAGGTTAACTTTTTACTAAAAATGTCTTCGATTATTAAAAATATCAAGGTCATCTATGATCCAGAAGTTTCTGGAAATGTCTTAAAAACTGATGCTTTGGTCTCACAGGGCAACCTCCTGTGTGTATAAAGTGTAAAGTAGTTTTATTATTTTTATAGAGTTAAGATCTTGTGTGTGTGTATGTGTGTGTGAGTGTGTGTGTGTGTGTGTGTGTGTGTGTTTATGTGTGTAGAGTGGTATAGGGAGGTGTTAATGAAGAGAACATCCTAAAGGAAGAGAGAATCTAAGACAAAAGTGTAGTTCAAAGTTTACTGAAAGACTAGAAAAGAAAATGTCTGAACAATGGAAAATATCTTTCATTCATATTAGTTTACTAATTTACCTCTATGAACCTCAGCCTGCAGAGGGGAGCCTTCCATGAAGTATAAGTCAAATTGAGAACTGTTTCACTATGTGAATGTGATTATATATTCAGGTAACATTTGGTTGCAAATAATACCCAGCTTAATCACAAAGGGCATAACAATGGAATGATGCATAGCCAGGAAACACAGATAGACCCCTTGAAAGAGGAACTAGAACCATGAATTTGCATATGAAGAACTGAGTTTATTATCACATTCCCAGGGATGCCTTGTTTCTTATTTCTTGAATTTCTGTCTGTTTCATTTTTTTTCTCACTCTTGTAGACCTTTTGTTTTAAATGTCTCTGTATATGTTATTAAAAAGCCAACCTCAGCTTTCCATATTTCATATTTAACCTTAACTGAGAAGTTTTCCCTGATCAGTCTGTATAAATAAATTCTGTCCCACAATTCTCACTCCCCTTACCTTGCTTCGTCTTCATAATCATACATCTACCTCACATATTATATATTTATATTATTTTTTAATGTTTCTCACCATCACCAGATTAGAAGCTCCAAAGGAGCTCCAGAGTCTAGTATAATGTCTATCAAGACGTGGACATCCAGTACATGTATGTTCAATGAATGCTAGGTAAATTTCAGAGTCTAATTACATACAAAAATAACTGACTTGTAAACTAAATAGATACATAACAGGTGAGTTTGTATATGTGTGAGAAAGAGACAGAGCATATAAGGGGCTCCAGAATACAGGATGCCTGGAAGTAGGTATTGCTAACAGGGGAACAATAGCCTGGATGCCTTCCTCTTTTCCTTTCAGACTCAAAAGGATAATTATCACAGACCATAATCAGCCTCTTCTCTGTAAAGATTTTACTCTCACTTCACTTCTTGAAAGAATATCTAAGGAAAGTAAAGGAATGCTCAGGCGAGCCAAACGTTGCCCCAGTGATTTCTCTCTCTATATAATTTACTGATTACTTATTATATAGCAAACACAAAGCCAAGTGTTTTATATATATTATCTTAAGTGTGGACATCATCTTTATGATATGGATGCCATTATTATTACCAATCCGATTTCATAGATGAAGAAACAAACTCAAAATGATTTGGTACATTGGTGACTATCACCCAGTTTAAAATTGATAGAGAAGATTTTCATGTGGGAGTCTGATTCTAAAGCTTATGCTCTCACCTAGGACTCTATGCAACTTTATTATTCCCAGGAATTTTAGGCTGTTGGTTAAGTCCTAATTGATCTCACCTAGATTTTTACCAATTTCATGGACCTTAATTTTATAGCCCATCCTCAATCCCACATGTAACTACCACATAACTATCATACTTCCTCCAAGTTTCACTTTTATATAAGAACTTGATTTTAACTCATGCTATAGTGCTAGATGCTGATCCCATTTCTCTTTCAAAATAAACACTAAAACCTAGTTTATTGATATTTCTGTCTACTTCCTAAAGGACATTGTCCTATTCTAAATTGAACAGAGTATAATTCCTAAATTTTCCCATAAAATAATTCATGTTATTTTTCCTCATGTTTGCTTTGTTACTTTCCAAGTTTTATCGCTTTATCCTGAATTCATGAAATGTAATTCTTATAAACTACCGACTATGATTTTTTAATTGATCTGATTGAATCCTTTGTAATTTTAAGAGTGGTACAATGATAATATAATCTTTTCTCCCTTGTTATTTTTATTTTCTTATTTGGTAAACTTGTTGAATCCTAAAATGGTCTCTTTACCCATTTGCTCCTTTTTTGAGACACTTCAGATATTAAACTATCAGGATTTAAAGTTAGAGCTGTGTTTAACTACCAATTGGTAGCTTAATAGGTCATTTAATTTCTGAAAATGAGAGTAATACTACATTCTCATGGTTGTTGTAGGTAGTAAAGAAGATAACTAATTTAGCCTTGCCTTCTGCTTGTCAAAGCCCTCCAGAATGACATCTTGAAATTCCCTGTGACAACAGCCGTTACTTCAGATCAGCAGCACATTTTATCAGATGCCATTTTCTTATCACAATGCTTGCTTTTTTTTTTTTTTTCCCTGCCTTGGGGGGCCTATTTTATGTGAATATAGAAAAAATATTTTTGTAAAATAGTTCTAACATAGTCCATTGAAAGTTGGATATATTTATACATACACATATATATTCAACAGTTTTCAGTTTCAGTATTCATTATCTTAAGTTTCTAAGAGTATGAGTCAAAAGGAAAATATGACTTACAAGGATAGGATACAGCTAGGTACTGCAGAGACTGAGAAACTGGGCTGGGGGAGCCAGACTAATTTAAATTCATGATTCTTTTACTAGTTGTGTCATCTTGAGCAAGTTACTGAATCTCTGTATGACTTAATTTCCTCATACATAAACACGGAATAAAAAAAGTAACTACCTCAGAATTTATTGAGAATGTTAAATGAATATATCCATGTAAGGGCTTAATTAGTGAAGATGATAATGATTGATGATGATGATGATGATGATGATGATGATGATTACTACTACTGCTCTTGTATATTTCCTTCACAGCCCTTTGGTTACTCTAGGTTTGGGTACTGATGATGTCCTGAAATCACCTTCCTGATGACATTGTTGTTTTTGCAGTTTGAGTGCATTCAATAGATTTGTAGGTATAGTGGTATCACCGTAGTACAGATGTAGAGATGTCAATATAATGTAGTGATAAAGAAAACCCAGAATTCAGACCCTTGATTTCCATCACTGCCTATTAACTGAACGATCATGGGTAGTTGCCTTTCTGAGCCTTGTCTTCTTCATGGGTAAAATGGGCATATTGAGAATATCTATCTCACAGGGATATTGGTCAAATGAGATAATAAATATAAAGTATTCAGCACAGTGCCTAACAAATAGTAAATGTTAGTCATTGATGCTGCTCCTGTTGTTGATGATGGTGTAATGATAATTTTTTTTTAAAAAACTGTGTTGTGAAATAGTAGTCATAATTAGATGCCCATGTAAAACATCTATGTGATACCCTTCTGACAGAAAAAAATTTCATATTGCCAGGAATGTTATTTCTTAGTACACGGGAGGTTTCTGGAGCAAAGAAAATTGCAATTGGCAAACTTTTCCTGTGAAAGACCATATGGTAAATATTTTCAACTTTGTGGGCTATTCAATCTCTTACAACTTCTTGATTCTGCTATTGTAGGACAAAAACAACCATAGACTATAAAATGAATGTATGTGTCTGTGTTCCAATAAAATTTTATTTACAAAACTGGCAGCAGGACGATTTGGCCTATTCACTAACGTTTGCTGACCCCTGATGTTAGAGAAATATAATAATAGGATTACTGTAAATTTAAATTTAGAAATTAGTCATCTAAATCAGTTGTGTGATATTTTTTCTACAACAATTTTCATATACAATGGTAGAAAAGTCAAGAAGGCAAATGGAAGGTATCATACATAGTTGGTTGTTCATCAGATGTACAGACTAAGAAGAGGCTGAGACAATGAGTGAATGGATTTAAGAGAGGTGATCATAATGATAAGTCATAGAAGCACAAGTAGAAAAGAAAAAAAAGCCAAATGGGGCTAGTAGCTGGTGACAAGGGTGGGGATGGTCATGGAAAGAAGCCCTTGATGAGGGTCAAAGACTTTTAGCATTGAGGTGCTTGGACACATAATTGGGAAAGATATATCTGTAGTTTCATTTTCCACAGTTTCAGTCACCTACAATATGAAAATATTAAGTGGAAATTTCCAGAAATAAACAATTCATGAGTTTTAAATTGCGTGACATTCTGAGTAAATGATAAAATCTCTCACCTTCCTGCTTCATCCTGCCTGCCTTCCTGCTTTATCTCTTGTTCCAGTATACCTACACCACATATACTATCCACTTGTTAGTTACATAGTTGCCCTTTCGGTTATCAGATCACAGGGCTTGTGTTCAAGTAACCCTTGTTTTACTTAATAACGGCCTCAAAGCCATTCACTATAACTTTTATTACAGTGTATTTTTATAATTTTTCTATTTTATTATTATCGTTATTAATTCCTTACTGTGCCTAATTTATAAATTAACCTTTATCATGGGTATGTTTATATAGGATTCCATACTATCTGTGGTTTCAGGCATCCACTGGATGTCTTGGAACATATAAGGTGGGGATTACTGTAATGTGCAAGTTAGAGACTGAGATACTTGAAATGAAGATCTGAGAGAAAGTGATGGCTAATTCAGATTATAACTATGGTAATAACTGGCTGAGGTAGAGAGTGTAAAATATAACTAAAGATGAAGAGTTAAAAGAAATGAGCCACCTGGATGTTGCATCTTTCATGCATCTGAATGCTTAAATTTTTGAGACTGGAGTTGGGGTAGAGAGGAAGTTAATAAGCCAGAAATTTAGATCGTCAAATCAGAAAGAGCTGTGGGATGGTGTTGGCAAAGAACAGCAGTCAGTCTGAGAGAAAGGATGATCGTGTTGTTAGATGACATGACCTTCCAAATAAGCAATGACTTTAGGAAGGAGAGGTTTTTGTGATTTATGAGTACCCATGGGGAGAAAGGAGGGCTGCTACTTTGAGGGTCTGTGGCAACTTGCTCAATAGCAACAACTAGTAAAAGTGAAGAAGGGAATTTTCACGGGTATGCCTTGCCTCAAAACTCTTAAGAACTATAGATGTTCTTCATCTCCACACTACACGTCCTCATTGTTAAGTGACTCTTTTCTTGCAAAGGTACACCATACAATAGGTCCCGAGGGAGCTTCATAAAAATGTAAAAGAATGGTTTTAATAGCAAGCAACATAGAATTAAATTATCATAGAAATAATTCATTCACTAAAGAAAATGTAACATGAATAAACTTCTAATTTCAGAAGCCAGAGTCTTAATATAGTGAAATGATCTTAATTAGAGAATATGACTTTTTTTTTTAATTGAGTGCATCATATCACCAGGGCTTCAATAAGTTTTCTACCACAAGCTCTTTCCTCGTCATTAAAACCACAATTATTATTTTTTGATACAAAAAATTATAGACATATAGGTAGGTAAACAGTGTTAAAACTGTGCTAAACATAGTTACAAGTTCTGCTGGTGTGTTGGTAAAACCTGGAATACAAGTCAATTGCTTAATAGAATAACTAAAAAAAAAAATCAACCGACATATGGTAATTTAGAATATAACTCACAAATTGCTAAGCTCTGGTAAGTCTTAAGAGAAAGTTATAAATAGATGCTTCCATCCTGATAACACCACCCTGTCAAAAAATTACTAATATCTAATATCACTTGAAGTCTATCATTACACTATGTTTGAACATAAAAATCTCTATGCATATATCATAATATTTAAAAATTTGCAAACATTGCATTTAATAATTTGTCTGATTATCCTGTTCAACAATAGATACATTAATCTATAATAAATAATATAGTAAATATAATGTAAAAAAAATAAATGCAACTGCAGCAAACTTTAAATCGTCAGTTAAAATTACATTTAGAGGTATGTACGAATATATAAATATATAAGTATATACACTTAAATGTATATATAAAACGAATATTGAGAATTATGTCACATTATACATTCAGTTATGTGCTTTTGCATCCCTAGATAACCATACATGTCATTCTTTCTATCTAGGATTTTATTAACTACTTTGGAATATGGAAAATACCTCAAGTTTTATCTCAAATGTCATGTCTTCTCTGAAATATTTCTCATTTCATCAAATAGACGCAGTTATTCTGTGTCTGTGATTTCATAATGTCCCTTATTTTTTCCAGTTTTATATACATATATTGCTGTTGCGTAATGGCCTCTGGGTAGGAGGCATTTCTTAAACAACCAATCTATTCTGATTTAGCTAATAGAATAAATTACTCATTATCACCAGAAAGAGGAAGGAAAGAAAGAAGGATGGTACACAGGTAGATAGGAAGGAAGGAAAGAAGGGAGGGAGAGAGGGAGGAAAGAAAGGAAGAGAGGGAAGGAAAGAGGATAGAAATAGTATTTGTGATCTCAGAGTAAAACATGTACTCTCTATTTTTCCCTGCTCTGAAAGTAACCAAAAGATTTCAGCCTTGGGATGTCTTGCTAACATGATATATTCAATACCAGCTACCATAACTCTAGTCTGCGACTAGGTCTCTGATAGTTTATAGTTCTCACTTCCAGCTCTTGTCCATTATTTGTTTCCCTAAAGTATTTTCTCCTCCCTCGTTCCCTCCTTCTCCTTCTCTTTTCTCCTCTTCCTTCTAATCAGCATTAAAAGATAATATTTATTTGATAAATCTTCTCTTAAGTTCCAGAGGGAAGAGTCCAGTTTCTCTTAACTAGCCTAATTTCTCTATTATATTTAGGGAAATTAGTTTAATAAACCCAAAATATCATGTATGTGAGTTTCCCTGACCATTGTATAGTTTTCTTGATTAATCAAGATTTTCTTTATTAATGAAAAAAAATGCTACCATATACTTGCTTAAAAACCCTAAATAGTAGTGAGATTTTTGCTTATATTTAGAAATATCAAAACGAGGAGGAGCAGAAAGAAGAAAAACAGGAGCTTAATATTTAATATAAATATTAAATAGAAAGTTACATCTATCCTATTTTTCTTTCAACACCCAAGTTTAGAAAATAAATGTAATAACACATGCGATTTTTTATAGTTAGTGTATCTATGTTAAATTAATGTGTTTGCTGCTATAATAATGAGAATGTAAAATGCTTCATATACTTTTATATATAAAGTTTGTTTAACAAATAATTATCAGATAAATACATGAATTACAAATATTTTCAAATCTACGCTCAGTAAAGAGTGTTATAAAAAATACCCATGTGTACAAGCACACATACACAATCCAAAGCAATATGTTCAAAATAGCTTATTTGAAGTCCCTAGGCTTCCAGTTCATGTTCCTCTGTGTGTGTATCTTTTGATGGCCAAAACGTCCTACTGAAAAATGAAAAGAAAGGTAGAGAATGGAAAATAATAAGCCAATGTTTGATTCCAAAGACATTTTTCATGGCTTATCATTAAATAAAGGATAATTTCTCCTCTTTTGTTAATGGTCTTTGTGTCTTTAGCCCATTTTTAATTGAGTCATTTAAATTTTTATTACACATTTGTGGAAGATCTCTATATATTCTGCGTATGTCTTCTGTCATATATGTATATCAATTATTTTCTATATCTGTGAAACTTGCTTTTCCATTTTCTTATCAAATGTTTTTCACTGAGCAAATGTTCTTTATGTGAAGTCCGAGTTATCATTTTTTTTCCTTTTATAATTAAGCTTTTAAAAATGTTGTATGGGAAATCTTCAACTATCTTATGATTGTGAAAAAATTCCAGCTTTATAGTTTGAGTATTTATATCTATGATTCGGTTTTTATGTATGATATAAAATAAGGGTCAAGGTTATTTTTTCCACTACCATTTGTTGAACACTTTTTTCCTCCATTGAATTGTATTGACATTCTTCTGGCAAATCAACTGACTGCATCTATGAGTCTGTTTGTAGACTATTCTGTTTCATTGATCTATTTGCCTATCTGTACACCAATGCTGCAATATTTTATCTGTACATCTATTATAAACCCCACAACATTGTTGTTATTACTTTTTTAAAAGTAATATGAAAAATTATATGTAATTGTAAAAAGGTTTATCATTTTCCATAGTGATGATTATGTCATTCATATCAGGCCGTTTAGGGTCCTCGTCAAGGAATTTAAAAATTGGAACTAAGTTTTGAATTCCCTGTGGCAAAACTGGAACTATATAGAGGCCATAGTTCAAGCCTCATAAAGAAATCTCTGGTGAGGAATTAAATTAGCATAGAGAAATAGGAACAAATGAGAAACAAATTTATATAGTCTATTACATTTTCTCCTGATTTTAGCAATCATTAAAGCTCATTTATCTCCTCTGAACTTTATTTTTCTTTGTATTGTCTATACTAGTCCAGATTGGATTTCTGTATTCTGCAATCAAAAGAGAGCCCTGGACCTTAATCTTATATAACTAATTTGGCCTTTTACAACTATTCACACTACAAGCATTCATTATTTCCATTGACCAAATGGGAAAGCCAAGAAAGAAGAAATGTCAATGACTACTTCACTGTCAGAGTAAGACACTATGGAATTTTACTATGAGGTAAATGCTTGTGGCAAAAAATAAAATAGAGAGTAAAAAAGCAGAAGTTCAGAAAAGGGTACTTTTAGATCTGTCTTGTTTCTGGTCAGCAAATACCTTACTTTGTGTTGTTTCTAACTCACCTACTAGCACAAACCACAATTATTTTAAGAGTGTAGCTCTTCCATTGCTATGCCTAATTGAAGGTCATGATTAATTGAAATTGTGACAGCTTATAATTACTCTGATTTAATTCCAAATTGTAGAGTATTGCAACTATTTCTGGAATTACCTAAGGATAGTAGTTAATTTTACTGCCTTGACCAGTACTTTAATCATTATTGCTTTTTTTATTAGTTTCAAGTATAAATCATTATTGCTTTAATCTAGCATTGTATCCACCTGAATCAGCCATTATATACTCAAGAACTGAATATTTTCTGCAAAATACCGTGGCTGTATTTTTATACAACCACTTCAATAGAAAATTAGAGGCATACCATGTATTAGTAGCCTCTACAGTTGAACAACTCCAAAATAATGATCTGGTATAAATAATCATAGGGGTTACATAGAGTAACTGACATTTTATATGCTCATAATTGACTGGCGTTACACTTCAGCATCCTTTCACTTTCCCGAATAATTAACTGGTAAGGTATAACAAGCAAATATGCCTTCAGTGTCCAAGTTGCCAAAGTAAAACCTTGAACTTAAAACCTCAGGGACACCCAATTGATGTAACTCTAAATATTCGGCAGAGTGAAAACCTGAATGGCCATTGAATCAATCATGACAGGTTATGCTTTGGTAACAAAAACCCAAAACTTTCAATGACTTAAAATAGCAAGAATTTACTTTTCACCCATGTTATAAGAGAGAGAGCATATTATACATCAGAATAACAAAAAATTACCTTAGCGCATAAAATCAAGAGTTGTAAAGGATGCGAGGAAAGAGAAACTTCATACACTACTCTCAGGAGTATAAATAGTTACAGCCATCTTGGAAGGCAATCTTGCACTTTTTATTGCAGTTAAGTGTGTATTTGCTCTGTGATTCAGTAATTCTACTTTTAGGTATATACCCTAGAGGAAGTCTCCTAAGGCTTGTGAGGATGCACACACAGTTCTGAGTAATAAAAAGAGAATGATATTTATAGTATAATATTATTTATGTAAATTGAATCATGTATTCCACACATATACCATGTTTTAACAAGACTACATATATATTTAAGTACCTATATGAAACACATAGTGTAGTTCTTATAAAACGATGGGGAATAGGAGTGGTGAGAAAGTTTAAATATAAAATGTCCTGTGCTAAACTAATTGAAAAAAAACTGCTATAAAATAAGGAATATAATTTACTAAATTCTTTGACCTGCCATCAAATCAAAAAGGTTAGGGGATCAAAATAATCTTTAAGGGCATTTGTTTTTGCCCTAATCATCTTTGGTCTATTATGACCATGTCTACAGGAGAAAATTATTTCTGGATATGGCCATCACCAGCCAGTATAGTTTTTGCACTCAGACCTCCATTTATCTATTTAATAATTAGCGATTTAGTTATTGCTAGCAGTCACTAGGATATAACAATGAATAAAATTATTGTTTTCTTTTTATATGCAGAGATAATATAACACAAGGAAAAATTAGAAAGTATAATAATAATAGGTTAGCAAACTAAAATGTGATATAATAAATGATGAAATATCAGATAAGGGAGAGTGACAGACAAATACAGAGATCAGAATTTTAGAAAATTATGTCAATTGTTGCAGTGGAGATATTTCTTTATCCAAGTACATGATACCCACCTTCATTGCTTCATTACTTCTTCATAGTCACTTATTCATCCATCCATCCAACCATCCATCCATCCATCCATCCATCCATCCATCCATCCATTTATCCATCCAATAATATTAACTGATAGCTGACCACACCCTGGACAAACAGTGTCCTGGGTCACGACGTGTGAGTAATACCCAAGATAGCTAAAGTTTCTTCTTTAATGAAGCTTTTAGTCTAGCCTTGTTGGAATTTGGAGATGGCCAGTGCCTTGGGATAGGAAACAAGCCAGCTGGACTCTCTGTTTTTCTCTAAATATACACCTGATTAGACATATGGTAGAAGGCTGAGTATAACTAAATATTTAGCCTTCTGGTGAATGGAAATATTTGCTATGGGAGACAAATTGTATCAGAAATCTGTGAAAAGATCAGATGAGGCAAGAATAAATGAAAATAACTTCGAATCAACATTTCCATCTGTCAATTCCTTTAAAACTAACTCGCATTCAGAGAGATTTGCTTGTTAAAGTTTATTTGTAGATTCTAACAACAGATAAATTTAATTAAGCTGTGTCTTTGAGTTTAGGGAAAGAGGTTCAATTTAGCAACAACAGTGATCAGCTTATGTTTGGAACTTGAGAACAAAAAAATATAGATAAGTGAATATTGACAAATGTTTGAAAAAGGAATGATAAATTGCTATTACAGAGCCTTGTCCTCAAAAGTAAAAGGAGGAATGCCCAGCTTTTTTGTTTTAGTAAAATAGAGAAAGTAATTGCATCTCTACTGAGGTTTTTGAGAGTACTTTGAGTATATTTATTTATCTTTTCTTCAACAAATTTACTGTTTAAAATTCTGTATGTGTAGAAGTGTTCTTTAGGAGTAAATAGGCATGCACGGGGATAGAGAGACCCTATGTCTAGAGTTGTTTTATTTACATTAATTTAATTACCGTTCATTCTTTTAACCTCTTTATAGACACATATACACTTCTATACACATATATACATATATGTTAATAACAGTTTATATGGTATCAATTGTGTGCATGTGTTTATGTGTGCATGTGTTTAGATAAATGCCAAGAACTAAAGAATAAAAAATAATGAAATCCTTTTTGATAGACACCTGTCTTTTCTGGCTGTGCAGCACTCTTGAAATAGCTCTATATTTCCTTTTGGGAACCCCTTTGAACATTGTGTGCAGTCTATATGGATTGGTTATTATCTTAGACCCCTGGAATTAAGGAAACATGCAAATGACTACCATTTAGATACACACTACTCAGATATGGCATCAGAAATTAGAAACACAAGTAAACAGCAATTTCACCAAATCATTTCTGAGGCAGCAGCAACATCTCCACTGTCAAGTGTCATTGATGCTGGTGTTACATACATAGAGTTTATATGCAGCAGATGCAGCAGTGATATTTTCTGGGGATCAGTTCTGTGACATCCTTTTTGTCCTTTCCATTGCTCTTTAGCTCTATGTCTCATTCTCAGGTCTACCTACGGTTTCTTAGAGCTACTAAACATTTTAAAATAAATATTAGTTTTAACTCCATACTGCATTTCAGTTGCTTTAAACTAAAAAGAAACAAGCAAGCAAACAAACAAAACCTACAGATAAATGTACTAAGTCTGAGCATGGTTTCCTCATTTTATAAACCAATCGTCTACCATTTCTATGAATTTCTTCTAGACTTTTTTTATTAGTTGTCTTATTATGAATAGTAATCTACTCTGTTACACATGTAGGAAATATTTTATCTGAGTCTGTCAATATTATAACTTGGTTTGTTTTCTTAATTTGAAAGTAAAATTCTGTAAATTATTTGCATACTTTAACTCAGATTGTAGATCATGCATGTTTTTCATACTATTTCCCTCCTTCTCTACATGCTATTTACTGTATTACTTTTCTTCACTATTTCATTCTTAAATATAAAAAAAAGAACGCATCTTTAGAATAAGGAGCAGACAGAATCCATTGTTGGAGCAAACTATTTTTTCTTCTCTAGCTCTGACTTGTACAACTGTCTTTCTAGTTCTGTATAACTATGCAGTCTCCTAGGAAAATCACTTTCATATAATCTTTCCCATTGGATTATTGAAAGTTCCTGCTGCATACAGTAAATTAGCTTCATAACAGTTATATGATATAGTCAGGGATATCATTATTACATTAACTTGAAGAATACTGAAAAAAATTGAGAAAAGAGCCATTTCTTTTGTGTGCTCCTATATGTATATTTTTAACAGTATTTTTTCCTGTTTAAAAAAATAAGGGAAAAAAACGAAATTTTACATGTTTCGACAATAAATATCAGAATTTTAGTTTCTCATAGTGTTGTTCTTTCTGTTAAATTTCCTAGAAGGCAGGAAGTATATATATTTTGATTAAATATTAAAATGAAGTTAAATCTATCACTGGACAAGTACCTTCATTTCTGCCACTGTCTTCTATCTACATCTCTATAATATTTTAAGAAACTTTGTTCAAGTATCTTGAAACAATGTTCTTTTTCTTTTCTTTTTTTTTTTAATATTTAAAATGATTTCAACTTAGAGAAAAGTTCCAGGTACTGTACAGTAACCTTTTATTTTCATGAGCCTTTTAATGGACAGAGTTGCTGACATCATGCTCTATTAGCTCCTAGTATTTGTGCATGTACTTCTTACAAAGACATTCTCCTGTATGATTACATTGAAACCATCAAAATCAGAAAATTAAAAATAATACATTACTGCTATCTACTTATAAGATCCCATTCAATTTTCTCCAGTTGTCTCTATAGTGACTTTATAGCAAAATATCCAGTTCACAATCTAGTGTTACATTTACATGTAGGATCCCTTTAGTCTTCTTTGATCTGAAAGAATCTGTCAAACTTTATTTGACTTTCATAACTGTGAAACTTTTGAGGATTACAGGCAATGTGTTTTTGTAAAATGTTATTTAGTTTGGTTTTGCCTGATGTTTCCTTACCATCATATTTAAAGTTTGTCTCTTTGGCAGGAATATTACAGACGTAATGGTGTATTCTTTTCATCACTTCCTATCTGATGGTATACAGTTTTAATGTGCCTATTGCATGGCCCTCTTGATTAAGATAGTATCTGACAGGATTCATCATTTTAAAGCACTTAATTTTATCATAAATGATTATTTGGTAAATAAGTACTTTTAGACTATATAAACTATTCTTCATCAAAATTTCAAGTGATTCATTTATTCTTTTACATCAGTATGGACTTATGGATTCCTATTTTATGCAAAGAATATAAACTTTTATTATCATTATTTATTTTGATACTGAAATTGGCCAGTTCAATCAGCTTTAAGCTGTCTTCTTTGCCCTTTTCATATGTCTTCATTATTTTTTGAATAAGTCCTAGGTTTCTGCACAGTAATAAGTGTCAGGCTCAACTTGTACTTTGACATCCATAGTTCTGAAAGTATCCATTTTTCTAATGAGCCTTAGATTCTTCTAGTGGAGAATGGTAATTAGAATGCAAGACGTTGGTTTGAGAATTGCTTGTTGCTAACAGGGTATTGCAGTTCGAGGATCTCTGACTGGACAAAGTTAGTGTATAATGTATGTATGAGTGTAAGTATGTATGTATGTGTCTTGTATATGTTTATGTGTGTGTATACATACATACATATATATATATATACACACACATATCATCTATATATTTGTCTATTTTATACAGTACCATGAGTTCATACTGATATTTACAAATCCAATACAATCATTCAAAGTTAATTTTTTAGATTCTCTCTTTTCATATTTGTAATTCCTGAATCTGATAGAAAAATATATTTGGTACCCTTTATCACACACACACACACACACACACACACGCTCTCTCTCTCTCTCTCTCTCTCTCTCTGTCTCTTTCTCTCTCTATCCCTTGATATTAAACTGACTTTGCTTTGCTATTACCCACCTCCTCCCATTCCACAAACAGACATCCTCCTCAACACACTTGGATCTGACATGCTGTGCCGGGCAGTTTCCCATACACAGATCTCTGCCTCACCACTCCAGCTGGCACTATTTCATGGACTTCCCCCTATGTGAATATCCTCTCTCCAGGGTCAAGTTCTAATATCCTGCATCATGTTAGCATCACATCTCACTCCCCACCATGCTCAAGCCTAACTTGTTATTGGACTAACTTTTTCAAGAAGAGAAGGAAAATAAAGAGCGGGGAGAAAGAGGAGAAAGATAAAAGGAACATATGTTATGTCTTTAAATTACAAATGATAACAGTATAATGAATAATACCTTGGTAATAGCTTATTTGATTTTCATTGGTTTAGTCTCCACAGTCACTGTTTCTTATATAGTTAAGTGAATTGTGCTTTAGAACTCTCATTTTTTGAGTTTGCAATAAGAATGGATCTAATTATAGAGACTGAAGTTAAAGACTAAATTTTGACCTGTGTAGTGAAATCCTCTGCAGAACATGAACATAAGAATTATAACTATAATAATAAAATTGTTAATGTTGCCGAGAAATTAACATATAAGTATTCATGTGACACTATACATATTTCAGAGGAAAAAGCTGTAAGATTAAGTTAGAACAAAATAAATTAACAACAAAATAACATATTCATGCTAAAATAAAATTGTCACACTGTGATACAATTAATAAAAAACTGGATAAAACTGTTACATCTATTAGGAAAAAAAACCTATACTGAACAAAATAAACAAAATTAAACTCTAAACATGGAGTTTTAGCAAAAGGTTGGCTAAGGAGTGCCAAATGAAACATGATTATCAATTCAAAACTGAGCAGACATCCGAATTAATTTCAAACTTCAAAATCTTTTATGTTCGTATGTGATTTCAGATTTTTAAATTTCCTTTTACATCATTAGTGTTTTAGCTGGTTCTTCAGGAAGAAAATGCTGAGCAGGAGTTAGTAGTTTAAGAATTTCATTGGAGAATAATTCACCCGTGAAAGAAAAGGAAGGTGGAGAAGGACTGGGCAAGATTCAGACCATGACACAAATCAGAAAGTGTATCGGATAACCCAATGGACAGTTCTCAATCAAAGACGGCTCATTAGTGAAATTTTTATTGCCCTACTCTACTCACAATGCTCAGTCATTGGTGGAAGCTGCCCACGAAGAGTTATTTTAGGCTCATAAAGTGAAGCTTATCCTTAAGATCAGAATCTGAGGCTGGTCAGCTAATTGTACTTCTCTCAGTTTTTCAGGAAGCTCTTTCCTGAAAAGAGATCCGAGTGTTGCATTCTATGGCTGCCACAACTGAATAACCTTATTTGAGCAAAAACTTTCAAAATTTATGACTTTATCAACGTGGTAATTTATTTCCCTGATTCGTTCTCTGATTTATTTTCTCTGATTCATTCAGTGCATATCAAATGTCAAGCCTTCAAGATACTATAATGAATATGCAGTATTTATTTCTCTTAAAGAGCTTAAATCTGATTGTAGGGAAAATAACAGTTAAAAAGCAATTAGAATAGATTATGACAAATGTAACAAGGTTAAATGTAGGCAATTCTGTCAGAACAAGGATTGAGTCCCTCACCAAACCTTCAGGGACTCCTAAGGCTTTCTAGAATAAATACAGATAAAATGAAGTCTAAAACAAGCAGAAAATATTTAGTCTAAGAAGAGATGTACAGAAGACTATATTTTAGAGTAAATGTTATCTTTTGAACTTGGTTTAACATATATAGAACTAAAGTCAGTCTGGATGCGCAAGCCTACTTCTTTTCATACCCCAAATTACTCAAAAGTAACCAGAATATATATTTTCAAAAAACAAATCCATAATAGCTCACAAATGAGAAAATATAGCATCAGCAGAACAGAAAATAGAAGCCATTCTCAAAGTTAGAAAGCAGATGGGATCATATCACTAAAAGTTCTTGAAAACCAAAACTCAAATCATGCTAGAGTAAATTACAGTGGCAGAGAGAGCAAAACTACAATCTCAAATTAAGGCAAGTCCAGAGTTAACAGGTAATGTTTGGGGCGATGGGAATTAGCCAAAAAGGAGGCACAACCAGACGACCACACCCCTTCCTTAGTTCCAGCATGCACAAGACTTGAGCTAAATAGCAGGCAATAATTGCACACTAGAGGAACAGCCTGCTTGGGGAGGGCTTTTAGTGGAATATGGACCAAACAGATTGAGAAATAATGATACATGTTCAGTTCAGTCTTTGCTTTTCCTGTCCAAAAACATCAAGCACCCTTACATAGATACACTTCTAAAAATGTGCTCACCTAATATAGAGTGACTTTCTGGTACAACTGAGATTATACGTGTCCACCGTCCAAAAATTATCATTCTAATTTCTTCTTATAGCCTAAGAGATGTCTATCCACTGCTCATGAATTTCTTTCATAATTCAGTATTGATATTCTATAACTTGTATATTATAAAGTTTACTACTAGCAGCATTCTTTATGTTTCTATTTCAAACAGGGCAAATAATTTCATAACTGTAAGCATAGAATATAAATAAAATTAATTTACAATAAGAAGTTGACTGGTTCTCCAGGGTTATGGGAGCCATTTTCTTTATTCACAACTACAGATCTTTTGATACCAAGCAGTAGTAAGGGAAATATCATTCCAGGGGATGCTAAATCCATGTGGATAAACTCATGTGTAATCTCTATTCCTATTACCATA
>NW_011888904.1:5780700-5789916 GCF_000151845.1 Pteropus vampyrus | reverse complement strand
GGCTCATTAGTGAAATTTTTATTGCCCTACTCTACTCACAATGCTCAGTCATTGGTGGAAGCTGCCCACGAAGAGTTATTTTAGGCTCATAAAGTGAAGCTTATCCTTAAGATCAGAATCTGAGGCTGGTCAGCTAATTGTACTTCTCTCAGTTTTTCAGGAAGCTCTTTCCTGAAAAGAGATCCGAGTGTTGCATTCTATGGCTGCCACAACTGAATAACCTTATTTGAGCAAAAACTTTCAAAATTTATGACTTTATCAACGTGGTAATTTATTTCCCTGATTCGTTCTCTGATTTATTTTCTCTGATTCATTCAGTGCATATCAAATGTCAAGCCTTCAAGATACTATAATGAATATGCAGTATTTATTTCTCTTAAAGAGCTTAAATCTGATTGTAGGGAAAATAACAGTTAAAAAGCAATTAGAATAGATTATGACAAATGTAACAAGGTTAAATGTAGGCAATTCTGTCAGAACAAGGATTGAGTCCCTCACCAAACCTTCAGGGACTCCTAAGGCTTTCTAGAATAAATACAGATAAAATGAAGTCTAAAACAAGCAGAAAATATTTAGTCTAAGAAGAGATGTACAGAAGACTATATTTTAGAGTAAATGTTATCTTTTGAACTTGGTTTAACATATATAGAACTAAAGTCAGTCTGGATGCGCAAGCCTACTTCTTTTCATACCCCAAATTACTCAAAAGTAACCAGAATATATATTTTCAAAAAACAAATCCATAATAGCTCACAAATGAGAAAATATAGCATCAGCAGAACAGAAAATAGAAGCCATTCTCAAAGTTAGAAAGCAGATGGGATCATATCACTAAAAGTTCTTGAAAACCAAAACTCAAATCATGCTAGAGTAAATTACAGTGGCAGAGAGAGCAAAACTACAATCTCAAATTAAGGCAAGTCCAGAGTTAACAGGTAATGTTTGGGGCGATGGGAATTAGCCAAAAAGGAGGCACAACCAGACGACCACACCCCTTCCTTAGTTCCAGCATGCACAAGACTTGAGCTAAATAGCAGGCAATAATTGCACACTAGAGGAACAGCCTGCTTGGGGAGGGCTTTTAGTGGAATATGGACCAAACAGATTGAGAAATAATGATACATGTTCAGTTCAGTCTTTGCTTTTCCTGTCCAAAAACATCAAGCACCCTTACATAGATACACTTCTAAAAATGTGCTCACCTAATATAGAGTGACTTTCTGGTACAACTGAGATTATACGTGTCCACCGTCCAAAAATTATCATTCTAATTTCTTCTTATAGCCTAAGAGATGTCTATCCACTGCTCATGAATTTCTTTCATAATTCAGTATTGATATTCTATAACTTGTATATTATAAAGTTTACTACTAGCAGCATTCTTTATGTTTCTATTTCAAACAGGGCAAATAATTTCATAACTGTAAGCATAGAATATAAATAAAATTAATTTACAATAAGAAGTTGACTGGTTCTCCAGGGTTATGGGAGCCATTTTCTTTATTCACAACTACAGATCTTTTGATACCAAGCAGTAGTAAGGGAAATATCATTCCAGGGGATGCTAAATCCATGTGGATAAACTCATGTGTAATCTCTATTCCTATTACCATAACCAGTAATTAGGATCTAACTAAATAGGAACAAACTGGCAAGAGAGGGAGGATGAATGCCATTTATAAGTGGATCATCTTGTCTAAATGATTACTTAGAGCTGCATATGCAATAGAGTCTTTTGATATGAATTTGTAAGGATAGTAATTCTCTCGCTATAGGCTTATTCTGAGATATCAAATAATATAGTTTACCAAACACTTAAAACTAGTCCTTTAACTTTTCTCAGCCATTTTTCTGACCATCCTGCAGTTCCATAAATCACCATCCAAAAATTGGAGTATTTCTTAACTTTCATTTTTCTTTAACAGATATAATGAATTGTGAGATTGACTATACTGTTTGGAGTTCTACTTATTATTAGGAATTCCCTTTGCTGTTTTAATTTGAAGCCACCACAATATTGGTCTGTAAGGCTGCAGTTGTTTATATCCAGGTGATACAAGAATATCCTGCACATAGGTATGTAAAACAGACTTAACATAGAAAAGTGATATGAAATAATTTTTTTTTAATTGAGGCCTATTAAAACCTATATTAAGCAGGGGACTGCAATATTCAGATATCTTTAGGACGATAATTCCTGCAAAAACACGAGCAATTTAAAGAAAGATAATAAGGGTAATGCAACCAAATGAAGTTATTAGCTACTAATCCAAGTGAGAAATGATAAAACATAAACTAAAAATGTTGTTACAAAAAGAAAAGTTGGGTACGGTAGAACAAGGTGTTTGAAATACAAATTGTTTGTAATTCTGAGTGAGAATATAATTTAAAATGCTCTTTTAACTTGATAGCTTTATTGATTGTAAACTATCTATGGGTTTACTTAAATTAAAATTATTTTTCAAAGATATTAATTACTTACACATTTTTCCTCTCATAATTAACAGTGCTACTAGGAATACATTAAAATATTAATGCACTTTTGAGCGGTATAGATTTGTGCAATCTGTCCTTTAATCATTTCCATTTTTATGACTCTTCAGTTTGATTGAAGAGGCATAAATGCCAATGTTTGGATCGATTCTAACCAAACCTCGGGAATAGAATCTGTGACTCTATATTCTAAAGATTTGGGGAAATAAGCAGATAACATGATGACAAATGGAATGACAGAATTAGAAAATATAAATGCAAAGTACTCATTAACATTTAAGTGTTAGTCTATCAAAAGGCTATGTCTTTAAGAGATAATTATAATATCCTATGAAAACAAAGTTCAGTTATACTCGTCTATCTATCACCTCTCTCTCTCTCTGAATTTGTATAAACCACTTGCAGAAAGGGGCTAGAACGAATTTTGTACATTTTATGGGAAGGGCCTAGAAAAACAATAAACAGATATAAACAACAAATTGCTAAAGGCAGGTAAACCCATTTTTGCAGAGTATTTGTAGAACAATAATACATTCGGGAAAATGGATTTCTGGACTTCATTTCTTCTAGTGCTTATGCTTTTCCCCCAGATTTTTTAATTTGTTTGTTATTTTGTTAATTTTAAAGGATCATGAGGAAATGCCAACCCTTTAATTCTCCTCTTCTGTCTCTCCCTTCTTTCTGTCCTTCCTTCTTTCTTTCCATTTCTTATTGTTTCCTTCCATTACTTATTCAAAATAATAATAAGTAATCAATATTCATTTAGGATAAAAAAGAATAAAGAAATAAAGTAAACTAACCAACCAAGCAGATAAGTATATGTCATCTGCAATGTGACCACACTAAGATTAACACTGTTAATACTTGGTGTATCTATCCACACATAATTTACAAATATTTTTAAAATTACTAATAATGAAAAATCATGTTAAAATGTATAATTTTTCTACACACACTTGTGTCATTTAATAACATATGCACATCTTTTTTAATATTTCTATGTTAAACAAATACATAGGGTCCCTACTACATGTAAGAAACTATATTGTCAGCACTTTGTACATGAAATATATTTTTAAAAAAACTTTTTTTGGTACTTAAAGAATAAAATTGATACAAAATAAAATGTGTTGCATAATTCATAAATTGATAATATATTTTACCAGCTATAAGCGCAATGGAAATAAAAGAGAGCAGGATAAGTGGGATCAGAGTTGTGACAAAATTAAAATCTTATTTTTATTAATGGAATGATCAGAGCAGACTTCACCAAGAAGGTAACATTTAAAGGAGGCAAGCATACTATCCATGCAAGTAACTGGGGAAAGCAAATGTGATCAGCTAAAACAATTATTGCAGAGATTTTAAGATAGAGATGATACCAAACTGTCTGTCCTTCTTGCTTTCCTTTATTATTCCTCTTTCCTTTCCTCAGAGAATGATAGACAGACAAATGATTGTTATACTTGGAGTCTACAACAAGGGAAAGATATAGACTTTTATCTACAATTTATGTTTTTTTGGTTCCATATGTTTTCAGGGTATGTCTGATCTCTGAATCTTGATTTATGAGTGGTGAATCATGCTTTTTGTTCTTTTAAGGAAGTCTAGTCAATATGAAACTACATTGGAACTAAAATTTACCATTCACTTAAAGTCATTTTAAATAAATGTTTTCTAAGAAATATTTTCTTCTTATGTTCTGATACTTAAAGAATTAATTTTTTGAAATCAATGCTAGAAAACTGGTGTTGCAGATTTTCTTTGTGCTCACAGCAAAAAGCAGTTAATCATATAACCAGACAGGAATTTAGCTTTAATCAAGGCTTAAGCTGAATTCTGTCTATAACCTGCAGACAAGAGCTCCCCAAGGCACTATCTGAACACCTTTATCTTTTTAAAAAAGATAATAAATATCACTGTTATCAGAAATAAATATCACTGTTATCTCTAACTATTTATGGCATAAATTAGTTCTATTTTTCAATCGTAAAATAGAAACATAAAATTTTTATTAAAATGTTCAAGTTTCTGATTCCTCCTATTTTCCAACCTTCAAAATGTTTATACTAATTATCAACTATAATTTTAGGTTTATGACCTGAACATCAATGTCTTTCCCACTACATACTATCTAACATCGACATCTTGAAATTCATGAACTATGGATGGCACATTTCTTCAGTTTCCAATGCTACATGTTTTTGTTTTGTTTTGTTTTGTTTTAATTTCCCTGTATCTTTGATTACCTTCATTGATTTTTTTTTGAGTGTTGAGATATACACCTCTGCTTGAGGTATCATCTTACCCTAAAGTGACATCTCCACAAATATTTTTTAAACAAGTATTCATTACAACAAATTTTATATAATCACATGATTTGGGCTTTTAAATTATTTTATCAAATAATTATATCAATAAAAATATTGGTATTATCTGGTATTAGAAGAACAATAATTAATTTTAAGATATTAGATGGCTCACAATATATTCAGGAAAACCAAAATCAGGTTTGAGTGTTTGTAGCCAGGTGCAAAATCCAGTTCACACCAATCCTTTTACATCATGGATCGTGTTGCTTCTTATCATTGACACCACAGCTGACAACACAGATGAAGAGCATGTGCCCTCACCACTAGTATCTACAAAGCCAGATATTTGCTCTACTCCAGAACCTTTACCAGGATGTAGAGTCTATATCTTCTTTTCTCAGGTTGCTCTCTGCTACAGGATATGGGGGATTTCTTCAGATTGTGATAGTCAAGGTCATGTTCTGGCTCCTCCTTATTAGAAGTAAGATTTAGGGTATGATAAATTTTATACAAACAGAAAGACTGTGTAAAAGATGCTGGGCAGCCACCTTGTGTAACCAATGCTATTAAATGAGCATTGATATTCCAATATTATAAATAGAAGAGTAAGACTCAACTTGATTGTTCTAGTTCCCCTTGCCACAAAATTCATCCTTCTATGTGATAGTCTTTATAATATTTCAGTTTATCCCATTTACAGACCTTTAAACTATATTGAGTGTCTTGAAAACATGTAAGCAAAGAAATTACTGTGATGGTTCATAAGAAGTATACCGATGGCATACTGTATTAAAATTAACTATTAAAAATTGGAATTGCATGGCTAAAGAAAGCTATTAGATAAAACATTAAACCACTTAATGTAAAACCTACCATATCCATAATAACAAATACGTGAATATAATAACAAGCACAGTAAAAAAAATACCATTATGCAGTGCAATTTTCTAGAAAATTCCCACTTTAATCTAAATGTGAATACTCAATTTAAGTGCCTTGTCCAGTGTAGGGAAAGATCTCATTACTACTGTCCATTCTGATTCTCACGTTTTTGAACCTGCAATGCCTGTCCTGTTCATAGATTTAATACAAGTGGGATTTTAGAGTTGGAAGGTAATTTAGAGTTGGGTAATTTATAGTCCCATGCTTTCATTTAACAATAGAATTTAGATCCACAACTGTGAATTTGCTTTCAAAAGTAGCTATTTACAAATCTCATAGTACAGTCCAGTTTTATATCTCATGAGGACCTGGTCTTTCTCTTACCACTGAATAAGTAGTTTGGGTCACAAATTTGGTAGTAGTATGCACTGCATTTTATTGTTAGATATGTATTTATGTATATATGACTTGCATCCTCTAATAGACCATAAATTCTTCAAAATGAGGAAATATATATTTATGATATGCTTATATAATTTTAAATATGTATTGCCTTCTATATTGGCTAATATTTTTGTCACAAAACAGTAGACTCAATATGCTAATACATATTTGTTGATTAATATGGCTATGATTTAATGAAAAATATTTAGAATTATTTTAATGCATTCTATGAAAATAAAATTGCTAAGTAATATAGTGGACAATGTTCTAAGAACTCTGCATACCACTTTAATCCTTAACAAAACCCTATGATATATATATATATATATACACTCTCATTATTCCCTTTTAAAGATGAGGAAATGAGACACGGAAATGTTAATTAACTTTCCAAAGGCCACACAGTAAATGGTGGAGCCATGATTTAGAAGCAGAGAGTCAAGTTCCATAGTCAATATTCTAATGTCTTTTGTATCCTAATTCAGTTGAGATGAAATGTGTGATTTTTCTCCTTCAGCAGAATTTACCAGCAGATAAATTGCCTCTATTGTCAACAAAAGTAAGGTTAATCTGAACTCTCATATATAGCAAGAAAAATTGGAAGAATGATGTTTTTATTTTAAATTATAGGCAAGTGTTCATACCTCTTTGGCTAAGGAGAAAGTGTGCCTGAATCTGCAGTTTGAGATTGCCAAACCCTTCTGTGTTGATATGGACTGCTGTAAGCAATTTATACCCTAATTGTCCTGTACTACTTCTCCCTGTATAATTAACAACAAGCAATTACAAAAAATAAATAAAACCTACAGTTGGAAAGGGCACAGAGTAACAGGTGCCCTTTATACATTATGGGTATAAATTAAAGCATTTTTTTTTAGTGCAAAAATTGTTGACATCTAAATATAAAGAATATATATTTAGTCACAATAATTTTAATTTTGTAATTTATCTTCAGATGTAGTAGCATTTAGTAGATACACAGTGGTGAATATTGTACTATTATTTGTAATAATGGTAGAGCATAAATAGCCTAAATGTTTGTCATCAAAGGATCCTATAAATACATGTGACAGAACAAGGAATGAGGTACTTCATAGCTGTATGATTCTGGCAGGCTCATAAAAATTTTTGTCAGCAGATATGAGAAACCAATAATATGAAAGGTAGACAGTCATCAAAGGGAAAAAATGACAAAATGATGGGGTTTACCCTACAGAGCACAGGAGCAATACCTATTTTTGAGTCTAAGGCAATATAACTTGGTAGTGCTCTCTCATCCATTTCAATCAAGTAGACAGTTTCTTTCTGTAATGGATTTAAGTGTACATAGAAAATGATAGAGAAAGGGAGAAGAATGATCAGCAGGAAATATTAGGAAGTTGAATGAAAAAAAAAGTCTATTTATGTTTTATTAAATCCAGTAGAATTCTATAAAAACAAACTACTAGTGTTGTCATATATGACTTTGCCTTTATTTCTACCTGCCCTGAACTACGAGTATTTCCTCAGGTATCTATGAGGTTGTATATTAATTGTTAGTTAAGCTACTAAATGAATATTCACCTAGTATTTTCTTCCTAAGTGGATAGCTGATGTCAATGAAAACCTCTGTTTGTATCTCTTAACAACTATTTTTATGTTCTGTTAGTATGCTACTCAAATAATTCAGAAGATTCTGAGAGCTTTAGTTCCAGGAAATCAAGGGCCATAAAGTCAATGTATACTTTTTAATTCCAATGAGATAGTCACAATTATATGCTTAAAATTTCATTATGTAGCAGTCCCCATTTCACTTTTCTTATTTTTCACCTTCAACACCTCACCCCATAATTAAAATTGTTCTAAGCGTTAGAAGCAATTTATCTTTTATAAGGAAGCCAATCATAATGTTTATAATTGGACTGTTTAAATATTTAGGTTAAATCTATTCATTAAATATTAAAAATGAATGCCACAGATAAGAGGAAAAAGAAATGTTTTATGAGAAGATCGACTGAACACAGATATACCGATTTTATATTGCTAAAATTTTAAATGTGAAGTAGAACACTTTTCTCTTTTTTAATGAGAGAAACCTGAGAAGTAGTTGTATACATAAACTTTTTGTACTAAATACTGGCATCATCTGAAAGTAATATGTTTTGGGGGAACAAAAGTTCATATAGACATTTGCAAATAACAGTGCCAAATATTAGAGCTAAACTCCTAGATACAAATATATCGTAACAAATCACACTCTTCCTTGGATCTGTTATCATTCCATTTCATGTATAGTACCAGCTATATATAAGTAAAGCAGCTAGAAAATTACTTGACACTATTAACTGTTTTTTAACTCTCTATATACCTTTTTATTGTTTGATTTATTACATGGAGCATAAATCTGAGAAAACAAGAACATTTTAGAACAACTTTAAGAAAAGAACAAATTTTCATAATTTGGTCATCAACTCTGAGACAAAAGAGTCTATTTGTGAAATCATTTTCTTCTTCATTTTGTGTGTGTGTGTGTCTTTCCTCAAACTGTGTGATTGTGTATATGCATGTGCATGTACTTCTATGTGAAATGTTGCCAGAAGAGTGAATTTTGCATCAGGCAACTATGGATTTGAATTATGATTCTTCTATTTATTAACTGTCCAGTTGTTACAAATATTTTTTTCTGAGTCTTTCCCCCTCCATTCTCTTTTTTATAATGGAAAAATAACTTTCTCATATGATTTTTTCGTAAGGAGGTAGGTAGGTAAGTATATAGATTGACGATAGATGATAGGTAGGTAGATAGATGATAGGTAGATAGATAGATGATAGGTAGGTAGGTAGGTTGATAGACAGACAGACAGACAGAGACAAAAGAAAAGAAGGAAGAAAAGAAGGGAGAGAGGAAAAGAGAGAGAGAGGAAGGAAGGAAGGAAGGATGGAAGGAAGAAGGAAGGAAAGGAAGGAAGGAAGGAAGGAAGGAAGGAAGAAAGAAAGAAAGAAAGAAAGAAAGGAAGGAAGGAAGAATGTGAATCCTTGATTCATTTTTTATTATTGCCTTAGATCTCGAATCCTTACTCTCCATCTTGATACCTTTCCTCTTCGT
>NW_011888904.1:5771574-5779415 GCF_000151845.1 Pteropus vampyrus | reverse complement strand
AGGAAGGAAGGAAGGAAGGAAGGAAGGAAGGAAGGAAGGAAGGAAGGAAGGAAGGAAAGTTCTTGAGATAATTTCAGGTTTTCAGAGGATGCTTCGATATAGATATCAATTAATAAGTATTCTTTTCTTCCTCTACTTTGCAAACAGAAATCTATACTTCATGACTCAGTCAAATGGTACCTCTTCTAAAATTTATTTTTGTAGTTCTATGTCATATTATATATTTAACAATTATGTTATCAATCTCACTATTATCCTACATATTGCTCCATGTAATTTTTGCATTTGTAGCTCTAATCGCTTTATCCATCCTGTGATATTGAGGACTGAGACCATAGTTGTTGTTGTTGTTTTGTTTTTTTTTTATGGTAACCTCAGAAACAATCACATGACTAGGCCTATAACAGCCTTTAAAAATGGCAAGCTAGAAAGACTATTAAATTAATACATTATTCAGTTAATAATCAATTATTATTTATAATTGAAAGGTTATGTAAGATATTTTAAAAGTGAAACAGCTACACAAAGAGTTACCAGAACTAGATTTAATCTCTAACTAAATGATTAATTTTCTGTGTGATCCTGGGGAAGTAATTTTCTATTAATCTGTGAAAGGAGGTGATAGATTTAATTACATCTAAGTTATTTCCAGTTATAATATTCTAAAATTTTGTGCTTTTAAGTATTTTGCAGAAAACTAAACAGCAATTTACTTCTATGACAATAATTGTATTTAAAAGGAGATATATCCATTAATAATACACAGAAAATCTTAGTCACTCCTAAGGGTAAAAATTCAGACTTTCTTTGAGTTTCCCCTTCTCTCTGGTGAAAGAACTCCTCTGGTGCAAGCAAAGAATTTTACTCCTCTGGTGCAAGCAAAGAATTTTACTCCTCTGGTGCAAGCAAAGAATTTTACTCCAGCCTAAAGTGGTTCAGCTGCTGGTTCAGCTGCTGGTTCAGACTGTTTCACAGGAATCCTCAGTTAGTGTTGCCAGTCTACATCTACAGGACTTAGTAACACTGTTATTAATCACCAAGAATCAAAGAAAGCAAGAAAGAAAACAGACTAACTCTCTGAAAGCGAACATTCTTATCTTATCGTAATTATAATAGCCCTATTAAACACTCAACATCCAGGAATGGCTTAGCAGAGAAATGCAATAAAGAAAAATGGAATATTCTGTGCTTTAACAAGCTTGAGTTAGAATCCTAACCCATGGTGTTTTCTTTGACTCATTTGTAGAGAAGACTGCATGCTTCTTATCTTATCTTACTCTAGTTTTTGAGGATGGCGTTTTAGGAGCATTTAGGTACCAATTTCCTTCAAATTTTGATTTGACAAGAGCTCATATACTAGTTCTTAAACCTATTAGACTACAGTTGCAGCTAACTAAAACTGACTTGAGCTACCTTACATTCAAATGCAGAATTTAGAATAAGGACACGTAGTCGTTTCATGAAACCTTGCAGCTAAAATATAAGTATGGTTCCCACAGAAATGGCAGGGACCAGAAATTAGAAGAACTTCATAATTGAATCAGTCTATCCTGTACCGCATTTTTCTATGTCATAGACAAGCTTTCTCTATTCCCGCTGTCATGTCAGAATACATTTTACTGAAGACTTTGAATTTATAGGATACAAATTTGACCACCAGCAGGTCCTGCCTATCTCCTGTGCCCAGCATCCCATGAGAAAGAACGTCTGGCTGGCATGATGTGTTTATCACTAGTTTAATTAGTCATGTGGAGCTGGGCATAAGCACAACATTGCCTGTGTGGGTACAATGCTGTGGATTGGATAGGGAGATGTTTTTCAATAAACAAACAAGCAAATAAAATGAAATAAAATAAAATAAAATAAATAAAATAAAATAAAATAAAATAAAATAAAATAAAATAAAATAAAAATAAAGATAGTATTTCCAGGGCTGAGAAGATGTGTATATCTCCTATAGAACTTTTAGAATCTTGGATATTTGTTTCATGTCTTTCTCCATTTTACTAAGTATTCTTTGAAGAAGAGAACTAGCATCCAAGAGAAATGTAAAATTACAAGATATTTTAAAATTATTTAGGCCAAACCACTTTTCTCTCCCATGTGAAGCTTACAGAGGACCTAGTTCAATCCACTTGTTCAGTTTTCTTTACTATAATATTTATATAAAGATCTGTTTATATTTAATGTCTTTTAGAATAATATTCAAGCTTTTAGTAGATTACATGTTACTTAGTAATTTATAAGATGTTGTATATTAAATTTACGATTAAAGGATATGCAAATTTACTTCAATAGATAAGATAAATTTTATAAATTTTTAGTACATACTGTTCAAATATTTATTGATCTATTAATCAATAGATTATTGATTAATTCATATATTGACTATTTTAAATTTTTACTGATATGCTATATCTCCCATCTTCTGGCTTCTCTTTGATTAATTGTACTTCAAAATATAAAGGATTATTACATTCATCAGGCTTGGATTCGATAGCAGTGAGTGTCTGTAAAGGCACTAGGAGAACTTTTGTATTTTATCCACATTTCTATTCAGTGCAGTTTTAGCGGAAGCAGAGTATGGCTAATGTAGTTCAGCAGAACACACAGTTGTTCAGCTGTAAGCAGTCCTAAATTTCAGTTCTTGGGTAAAAAATGTCTTCCTTCAACTGGCTAAAATCACCTCAAAATAAAAAGTTAAAACTACAATAATAGTATTGGAGTAGCCAAGCCCTATCATAACATATTATATAATGTGAGCTTTTAATACATTTCACTAAGCTTACAATTGAGATAAGGCCTAGAAAACTATGCCTCTAAGTTTTGAGAAATAATTCTTGTTTGAAAAAGCCTCTCAGAAAAATCTTCTGCCCTTTCAACATTATGCGATTGATTTTGTTGTGGGGTTATACACTGTTTTTGTTGGTAAATATATTTGTTTATATTATAATGCCTTTTTTTTTATATTTAGGATCATGACATTGAAATTTACACTCTTTAATGTAGTGCAGAATTGTGAGCAATTTTTACAACACTAAATGTTTATTTAGTATTAAATTTATGGCTGTACATTATTCAATAATATAGATATGCCAGCATTTATTATTCTCATCCCCTTTCATTGTATGCTATATTGTATCCACTATTTTACATGTTTAAATAATGATGCAGTTAATGTTTTCATGTATAAATTTACATGAAAATATTTTATTTTGTATTTAATTAACAAATTACTCATGTCAGATGTAGCAGACTTTGCCTTATCTTATGGATGCTCATCACATCTTAGTACTCTTCCCTACCCCTTCTATTCCTGCATAGGTCACATAATTCACATTATAATGAGTTCGATGTATATCTCTACAGTCAATTTTATTATATTTATATTTCTACATGCTTAAAACATAGAGTTGTTTCTTATTTATGTTGTAGTTGAACCTATATGCCATTGATAAATCTTGCATTTTTCGCTTAAAATTAGTTTTTACTATTATTTTATCCATGATTGATATATACAAGAAAGTATAATTTATTCATTCATTTTAATATTACATAGTGTTAATTCCTGTAATGATATTCTTTTAGTTTGCTTCAAATTTGTATCATTAAAATAATACTGCAATGAACATTCTTTTACATAACTCCTTTTGAGATGTTTTTTAAATGTTTAATTGTATGTACCTTGAAGTGGAAATGAGGGCTCATTTGCATTATCAATTTTACTAGATGCTGTCACATTGCTCTCTAACACGACTGTTGGGATTAAAGCATACACCATCACGGTAAGAGAATCACATTTTCTCTTCTACACTGAAGTAAGAATTTTTGTTTCTTTTCATTTTCTTCTATTTGAAGTTTTTAAAAAAATTTATTTTTTAAATGTGCAATTTTCTATTTACTGGTGATGTTGACATTCTTTACATATTTTTATTGGTGATTTTAATCTCTTTTATAAATTGCCTGATCATATCCTTTGTCCATTGTATGCTTTATCATTTTTAAAATCAGTGCAAGTCTTTTATACATTTTAAAACTAGCCTTTTTGATTTTTAAATATGCTGTAAATAATATAATAATTCACGTTAGCCTATTATTTTATTCTAAGATGGCCTGTATTGTGTTTTCCTGGAGGAAAAATATGTTTATATGTAAATCTATATACACATACATAAATATTCACACCGTATTTAACATATAAAAACCTTAAACTCAAAATGACATTGCAAAAACATGTGACTAGGAAGAATTTTAAAGTTATCTCCCAAATGATGAGCTACAAATTACAAAAATAGCATCTTAAAATGAAAGAAAATTATAAACATAAGTAGAGACAATTGTATAATATTATTTTTACTGATAAGCTCTTTTAAAAAGAGCTATGCCATGACAAAATGCAGTATTAAGAATTCATCTAGGAACAAAAATAAATGGATTACTCCTTTTGTATACAGCAATAATGTAATCACTTCTACTGCTATTATTCTGGTTTGAAATAAGAGAGGCTCCTTAATCATAATTTATTTTAATGTGAGAATTGCAGGATGTCATCAGTTTTATTTGACAAAAACACACTTAGAACAACAAATATTAAGATCGAATCCATGCTATTTACTATTTCAATCAGTATTTCAAACAATGTTAGGGATATAATGGTTCTTTCAACCATGTACATTATCCTTAGTTGCATAGCTATAGCAGATTTGATTACTCTAGTTCATTTAATATAATTTATCTAATTGGTAAATGATAGTAATTGTCACAAGTCCAATATACTATATTTCTTAAATATTTTCTCTCTCTACTTAGTTGCATAATATGTGTACTCATAACGAAATTAGTATTTTCCCTCATCTCATTATATTTTGGTATCTGGTTGTATTTCTTCCTATGAAATATATTTTAATACTTTTTCTTCTCACATCAGAAAAAAGGTCTTCCTAACTTTTCATTTTCTAGAACTAGTCTAATAATTTCGAATATTTCCTTGATCTTGCCTAATATTATCCACTGATATCTTCTTTGTAATAATGTAATCTCAACTTTTACCTGGGTATATAACTTCCCAGCTAGAAATTACATTTACCAGCCCCTTTAAAGCCTGTATAATCATTGCTAGACAGTATTAAGTGAGCTAAAAAGATAGATGTCTCTTATCAATTGTGAATCCTGAACAAACTTGTGTGCCTTTCCTTGCCTCCCCACCCCTCTACCATACCTATTGGCTAGGACATAATGAGAATTGGAGTAAAAAAAAAAAAATGGACTGGGGAATTAGGAAGAAATGAGGAGTGACGTCTAATAGGTATAGAGTTAATTTTTGGTGTGATGAAAGTTGATTTTATTGATGGTTGCACAGCTCTGTGAATGTACTAAAAACCAAAGAATTGTGGCACTTTAAATGGGTAAATTGTATGTGAATTTTATCTCACTAAGGTGTTATTTAAAAATAGGTGCAGGAAGATACTGAGATTTCAGAAGAATGTATTGGTATTTAACATTTTGAGTAAGGTGTTTTTACATGGCTCATCTATAGGAAAATAGCTTGTCTAGGGTAAATCCTGGAAAGTACAGTTGAAAATAGCAGTATGGGACAATTTATGGATGACTTTGAATATCAGGGCAAGTAGTTTAAAAGTAATTGTGCAGAGAATGAAAAACCTTTAAAGACATTAGACCAGGGAAGTGACAAACCTAGAGCTGTATCTGTGAAATATGTAAGTAGTGGTAAGATACATGATGAATTAGAGCAAGGAGATACTAAGAAAATGTTGTGTTTGGTAGTGTCAAATAGGTGTGAGAAGAAAGAGTAAGTATCGCTGATGGAGTTTTAAGTTATTTAATATGAAAAATGATTATTTAAAGAATAAGAAGAGGAGCAAGTTGGAGTGGATAGGTAATGAACTTGCTTTGATTATACTCAATTGAGATATTGGTAGAATATTGACCTGAAGCTATAAAGCAATTATCTAGAAATGTGGCCCAGAAGTTTGGGAGAACTGACATTTTTCAGATGACAAAACTGTTCCTGAGAATGCTAATTATCTCCTAATGACACAGTTTTGATACCCTAACCTTTTCACAGCTATCATTTCTCTAAACTATTGATGTTCAATACTTGATTAGCAAAATAAGGAGACTGATATCATATTGATGATAGGAAAAACTGAATTATGCCAGTCTTAGATCATATGGCATTTTTGTCAGGATTATAAAAAGATATTCCTTTTTAGTGCATGCTGCCTTATGCCAGGGTATGTGGCTTGCAAGGAGGTTGAATTTCACCACTCACACTCATCCTCAGTAGGGCAGGTTTGAGTAGCATCTGTATGACGATACTCAATGTTTCTGACTGAAAGATTCTCCAACATAGTATTTCCAAGTTTTACTTTAAAAGAAGATTGAAAATATATATATATATATATGGGATAATATTGGAATTTGATCCATGAATAAATATCTCTACTATGAATATAATTGACAATATGTAATATAATAACTATATAGTGTGCCTCACTGCACTAGAATCCCATAGTGAGATTTTACTATTCATTAAATCACAAGAAGCAACTTTTGAGAAATTTTGGCTTTTATCAAAGGGTTACACTTCTCATTAAATTCTCAAATATTCCATCTCACATATCAGTAATTCACAGATGATCTTGGATAGATTGTACTTTAATTGCACATGACTGATGAAAACTACTCTCTTTTCCAAAAACCTATTTCATTGTGTTATTTTCCCCTTTCTAACTTTAGAGTTTTCATATGTGACATCCATCTTATTGTGATTGTATTTATTATATTAAAATAAAGAACTAATAGTAAATTGTCATCACACTATATAAGTTAGAAAGAATCTGAACACATTTTACTAATATTTACTTAGAAATATTTCTTAGTTAATGAACTTTGGGACTTCAGACTTTCTGGTAGTTTCCAAATAACCGATTGTTCGTTGTTAAATTGATACCAGAAAAAATAGTGACTTCAGAAATTATGTTTACCCAGAACTAAAAGGCCTTTCAACTGCAATTTTATTTATTTAGCCGCCTATTCGGAATATTTCCCACAGTACCATAATTAATTTTTTTAACAAAAAGCATTTTTACATAGTTAACATATGTGCAAATATCTTGTTTTTATGAAAAAAATTACCTTAATTGAACAGCAACAGCGAAGTATCTGGCTTGAAAAGCCTAAAATATTGACTAGCCTCTTTTCTTTAATTTCATCATAACTTAGTCCTGTAATCTTTGTTTTGAATGATACCAGATCATCTCCATAATTGATGGGAACATCAGTGATCACATTTTCTCCAGGATATTTCAATTCCTTCTATAACTAGATAAACTGAATCTAAATATTCATGTAGTAGGAAAAGGGCATAAGATCACAAAGTGGTGTAAATAAAGTTAAAAAACAAGCTACACACAGAAAAGAGGTGTTCAATACATTAAATTAGTATTTAATGCATATAGAACTCCTACACATCAACAAGAACACGACAAAAAAAATGTAATAACTATGTTTAAAGTACAAGTGCACATTTTCCACTTTTCTGAGGAAAAATGAAGTTAAAACATCTTTTTCACCGCACTCCCTAACTCTTAGTCATTCTTTGAGGGCAAAATAATATTTGACTGGTACTTAGAAAGGATAAGTGAAGAGTACTTGGCAAATACTTGTACAAAGGTAACCAAATCATAAATGTGACTTTTATATAGAATCATAAAATCTTTTAAAATTTTCATACACCGTGAATCTCTAATAAGATTTTATTACCAACTAGTAATAATACTATGAAAAACACATAAAAGTATGTTCATCTATTTACCGAC
>NW_011888904.1:5749365-5771124 GCF_000151845.1 Pteropus vampyrus | reverse complement strand
TTTTTTTTTTTTTTCTTTTCCATTTCTGCTGGACTCCACAATTAAAAAATAATAATTCCCAAAGATAATTTCTACACATTAGGAAATTCCTCATTGTGCTTTATGAATCTATATGTTCTACTGGTCTCCTCTCCACATTTTGAAATGTAAAACAGTTAAAACAATATCAGAGAAGTCAATATAATTAAGGAATGTCTATCTTACAGAGTATTAGTATCTTATGATGTCTGGAAGGACATATTGGTTATTGCATATTTCACACCATCAACTTTTAGAAGTGTGTCATTGACTACACTAATTCACCGCATGAATAGGCTCTCTTGTAAAGAGCAAAAATTCTTGAAGCAACATTCTCACGTGACCCAGTAAGAAAATGCTTTTAACCGCCCTTACATTAGTCTGACTGAGATCACTATGATAGTGGTATTTTTAAAGTGGTATTTTTAAATATGGTCCTATATTTTAAATACAGTGTCTCATTTAATTTTCACAAAAATGTAATGATATAAGTTCTATAGTTAGGTCATTTTATAAATAAAAACCCCAAATTTAGAATGATTAACTAATCGGACCAAGGTTACTTGAAAAGCTGTATATCTGAGCTGGAATTTGAACCATGTCTGTCAGACTCCAGAACATGATGTCGTTATTACTCAGCTGTAACACTTTTTTTTATTACTAAATGCTACATTAACAAAAAAAGAATGAAGTTAAAAAAAAACAAGTAAATTCTCCTTCCAAAAAAACTCCTCAACAAGTTTAGTTCAAAACAGCTTTCATTTAAAATTCTATTATCATTGAGATTACTAGTACTTAATTTCACCTAGGCATTTACATTTATTGAGAAACTCACTCTTCATACTATCTAAATAATTTGTTAATTTTTAAAAATGTACCTCTTTTCTTTAAAAACTCTTAGCCAAAAATTTTCTGACAAAAAGCTTCCTTGAACTGAAAAATATTCTAACATTCTCATGTTATTTTATTAGGCAAATATCTTTGTCTCTATATTCATTGATATCTCCAGTGCTAGGGAGAGTGTCTGGCACTTCAAATGCACCAATAAATATTTGATGAATGAATGAATTATTTGATTATTTATGTCAGTGAGAAATCTGGCTATTTTAAGTATAATAATAAAATAATTATATTATTATGCACTTCCATATTCTGAACTCATATAACACTTTTGGCTAACTAAGTTTGAAATTTCATATTTTTCTGTGCTTTGTTTTATTTTTTAGTAGTGAATATATTACTATAACCTATTGATAAATATTTATTTCAGCTTTAGGAAATACAAACATGTATTTATCAAGCATTTTAAAATTTTATTCAAATCTGAAAAAGATTGCTGACCAGATTGTTCATTTTTCCTAGACTGAGGGAAGTCTTTTACTCAATATTTTGAGTTAGATTCACCAGCCGCATTTAATTATTTGCACATTTGACTACAAATTTCAGAATTCTACCATTTAATCCAACTGGAACTAGTTGTTTAGGCTTCTTGAAAGCTCAAATTTCACTTTTACTATTTTCTCTCACATCTTGAACTTCAATTTTCACTTAATGTTGGTGGTTCAATCTTTTTCAATTTTTAAGTCTCATAGGAGAGAAAAGCAAAATGTGGCATATTAGACACCCAGAAACTCTTGAAAGTTGGTGGAAGAGAGATGCGAGAATAGAGAGAGGAAGAATGATAGAAAAATAAGAAAGAAAAAGAAAGGAAGGAAAGGTAACGAGTAAAGGAGGAATGAGATTGAGACCCTATTTATAATCTGGATGGTAAGAGAAAGTGAAATTTGTTTATGAGATTTTACTCATATTCTTGTCTCCATAATTTTTCTATGTGACCCTGGTTTTGCTGAAGTTTTAAAGGTTAAAATAATGGCATCTTCACTTATTTTACCAACTTGCTGTGAGAATCAAAGCAAATAAAAGCCAGTTGTAAATTATGAAATGGATTGCAAGTATAAGGTGAGCACAATGATTTTATTGTGTTAGAGTGAGTGGATTTGAATTACAGCTTTGCTTTTATATAGACTGTTTTACCTAGCTTGGCTTGTTTCCTATATTTAAAAATGATAGAGAAGGTTGTGAAGGTTAAATAGTAAAATGGATATGACGTATTCCTAAAGAGCCCTGCAAATGCTGAGTAGAGCTGAAAGTACACTTAGTCATATGATCTAACTCGATTTATTCAACCATCATCTGAGTATGCAGACAGGCAGTGCCATGTCTATTTTATATTAAGCAAGATAACAAAATAAACAAACAAAAGTTATTATATGCAGGGTAAGAAATGGAATTTGATCATCAACATTTTTATAGATCATAGTAAATATGGTTTGTAAAATATAAATATTTTACACTACCATTTATACATTGTCCTTCATAAGCGAGAGTGGAGAGTTTTTTTCAAATTGAGTAGACTCCAGCCAAATGCTATATTCGCCACAAAGTGTGATGTTACATTCTACTGTTCCCTTGTGCCAAGGAGAATTATTTCCTTTTATGAAGATGTTCCAAAAACGTTAGGACATCTTAGTGTATGATGAAATTAAGACATAAGGGAATTTGAAAATTTAATAAATTTAATATTCTACTGATTAGAAGTTCATCTTTTCTTTTTAAACTTCTGTTTCATTCTTTCGACTTACATGTTGAAATGTACTAGGATATACATGAATGTGGCTAAGTTTCATTTCTGTATAATACAGTTGAAGTCTCTGAGTTCTGTACACCCATACTGTACTGCTCACCCTCATAATTGTCCCATGAGCATATTTGGCTAGTCAAAACATGAACTGGATAATAAAGCTGTGCACATAAATAAATGCTACATGTGTTATAACAAAGAAAGTCCATAGCTTCAAGGACTGCAGAAGACTTCAAATTATATAAAGACAAATTCTAAATCAAAAAGAAAATTTTAAAAATCACAGAATGTCAACGTTAGAGGAAAACTGAGAAGTCAAATGGTGTAGTCAACCACCTGATGCTTGAAGTCCCTCTTTAACCACTAGAAAGGGTGCTTTTTGTTTGTTTATGGTAGTTTACTTTTAAAAATCTGCACTCAATTTATTATGGAAAGAGTCCTCGATACAATCCATTTTTAACAATCCTCATTAATCAAAAATATGAAATATGGCAATATTCATTTTACGAAGAATATGCTGATTGGGTTCTTGGATTTATCTAAATTCAATTTGCTTGGATTTTCATTGTGTTTATTAAAAAGATAAATGGTTTCAATATCTTGGTACAAAAGTCTTTGTACTTCAATTTAAAATGAGACGAAAACCTCCAAATTTATATTATATTTTGATAAGTATACTTTATAATATATACATATGCATTCAAATCCATTCATACACAGATATCACTGAGTCCCTGTTATATTCCAGATGTTGGTCTAGATGCTGGGGAATGGAAATTGGAATAGAACATGAATCAAACCTTCAAGGATTTCAAAGTGCATTGTATAATATGGAAGTAGAGTTTAAATAAACACCATAATTATGCTCTGTTATCCATCCTGTCACATTTTCTAACAGCAAATGGAGAGAAAATTCAAATGTAATGAAAAAAGCACCTTACCCAAAGAAAACGTTCATATTATTTTGAATACTGTGCTTACTAACCAGCAGGATTTCAGAGTTGGGAAATAAACTAAAGGAATGATAGAAGGAAAATACAATTGCAAAGGATTTTGATCCTCCTGGCACTAATGATAGGCATACCAGGATCAAAATATAAACAAAATGAGAGATTTCTTGCGATAATTTAAATTTTTCTGTTTATATCTCAGCCTATGGGTAGAGAACAGGAGGGGTAGCATTCTAGCAAATGTTGATGTGCTACAACACCCATGGAATAGTGTGTGTGATTGTGTGTTTTATTTAATACTTTACATCACTATAAATTCGTTTGTTTATTGTGCCTGCTTCTCTAGTGTTTTACTGAAAAGATATTTTGGTTCTAAGAAATTATCTTTTTGACAATTTCTCATTGGCTACCACAATTTAGTTTTCTATAATATTAATATTACATCCAGAAAATAATATTTAATGACTAAATATATTAAATGTGAATCATATTTTATTAGTATAAAAATATTCTTGAATAAATTTTCTATTTTAATCCAATTTTACATAAAAGTAACTTATCCCTTATATTATTTTGTATGTTTAGCTGTTGGTATCTACTGGATCAACATTTGCCAATTATTTTATGGTTAACCTGTCACTGCCATTTGTTTTTTTTAATGGTAAATAGCTTTAATAAAAAACCAAAGCACAGTGGCCGTGAGAGCAGTCTTTGGGATTATATAGACTTTGTTCAATCATGGTCTAAGTATGTCTAGCTTAATGATTTTATATATTGAAATTCTTGGGGCCTAAATTTCCTTATTCTTGGGGCTTAAATTACCTGCATAAATGAGTTGTGTAAAGGGTTATATAAGAAAAGATATGAGCATATAATGTATGCTCAATAAATAGTTATCATTATTATTTTATCCCTGATGCTCTAGGTCTTCTAGTATATTTCTGGTTCTTAATTATTTTTACATTTACTATATTATTCATTTAATTCTCTTATTTTAATATTGCAATATCTATATTGTTTATTTGAATTTTTGAACATTGATTTTAAAGTTATATACATTATTTTTTCTACTAGTGGATAGTCATAAACTTTTATAAAGTATATTTGAACTTATTCTTTAATTATTAAAGAAAGGTATAGTAATATATAGATTCTGGTCTCATATGAATGTGATAAATTTAACATTATTTTTCATATCTTTTTTTTTTTTTTTTTTTTAGGTAAGGGAACCCCTTGGTTGACCTTACAGATTGCAAGGACCTTGTCAGTTTACAATCCCTTATTTTTTTTATTTTTTATGCCTACAGCACCTGGTCTTCCTAGGTGGTCTCCCATCCAAGTACTAACCAGGCTCAATGCTGCTTAGCTTCTGAGATCAGGGAGGATCGGGCTTGTTCAGGGTAGCATTTTCTTACCTTTTACTCTCAGTTCCTTATATTATTTGTCCTACTTTTGATAAATTTGATCACACTATTTATTCAATTATTATTTGATCTTTCGATGATAATTTTTTTACTTGCATGATTTTTAAGTATATTTATTATTATTTAGGCAACCATAATTTAAGTCATTTAATTTTTCACTATCTAGCCATCTTAATGTTTTTCTAGTCACTACTTTTTTCAAATTAATTTATATTTTGGTGGGTCAAAATATGTATAAGAGTTCTTTTTTTTTCCACTAACACTATTGTGGTTATAAACTTTCTGACCAAGTGTATGAGAATACCTTTGATTACTTTGCATAGGAGTGGCAAATTGGGCATAAAATTCTTAGGGTTCAATCTGTTTCCCACAGGTTCCATTTTCTTTTTATATTTGGAAGTACAGAGCAATAGTCTTTAGAAGAAACCAGCATCTCCTTGGGGATTTGACTTTATTTTTCATAAAATATTTTCAATGACGGTACTCTTTTTCTTAAATTTTGCCATAGTTACTTCTTTTAATTTTTAATTAGAGAATTTTTGAAATTTAATCTCTCTCTCTCTCTCTCTCTCTCTCTCTCCCTCTCTCTCTCTCTCTTTCTCTCTCTTTCTCTTTCTTTTCCTTTGTACTGCTTCTGTTCTATATGATCTTTTTTCCTAGGAATCCTGTTAGATAAGGAATTAGTGGAGTTATTGTCATCATCTCCATACCTCTTCTTTTTCCTCTTTACCTTTGGGTTTATCATGTTAGTTCTGGGTAAATTTTGTTGAATCTTTCTTTTACTTTACCAGTTGCACATTTTGTAATATCTTACCTATTTCTTTTTAATTTTATTTCTTTTCATTTCATTTGGGTATAATGTTTTTCTTGTTTTTCAACTTTTCTCATGTCAAATATTTCTTCACAATGGTTGTTTAATTCTGGAAACACAGGTGCAATATCCACTTGAATACTTCGGGGAATAATATCAGAAGCACTCTCCTGTTCATAAGCTTGTTGGGGAGTACAACAAATACATAGAATGTGAACAAATTATAAATGCATAGCCCAGCATATTATCAAACAATGAGCATGCTTACATAGCCACCACTCAAACAAAGAAATGAAACATTACTGGTAGATTTTCTGCCCATGCCCAATTACTATGTCTGCTTCCTCCACAAAGTTGGTTGTTCTTCTGAATTCTATCCAATATGCTAGTTTTTCCTTTTTTTTATAAATGGAATCATGTGATATGTGTTATGGTACGTCTGACTTTTTTCCTCTTGCAAGATTCATCCACTTTGATGTGAGTGGCTGCAGTTTGTCCATTTTTATTTCTGCATGATATTATATTTTATGATAAAACACATTTTGTTTACTCATCTTTTGTTAGACATTAAAATGTCTCCTTTTTTTTTTTTTGACTATTTGAACTAAGAAACATGCACACATTTCTCTTAAGTTTATAGCTACCAGTGGAAATGATAGGGCACACACAAGTTCAACTTTAGTAGATAATTGTGATTTTCCACCACAGCTATGGAAATTTAACATGACTGCTAGGAATATTGGTTACTGAATACTACATAACAAACTAATTAAATCTTAGTGCCCTAACACAATAACAGTTTTATTATACTTCACGGATTTTTAGAGTTCAGCTATTTGAAAATGATGCTTGTGAGAGAATATTTGGTATATTTGGCAATAATTTTGAGGTTAGAGACTTTTATTTTTCTTTTAAGGCAGGAGTTGATTAGCTATGGTTAGAAAAAATGAATTAACCCTCAGAAATCAAAAGGCCTGGTAAACTTAATTAAAGGACTGGGTTTATGCCATGAATAAATATTCTCTAGGGAATAAAAATAGTTATTCTTTTGAAGAATTTATAGTCTAAAATTGGGAGTTACATGTAATAAGACATCTACAAGCACTCAAATTTTATACATTCCACGATGAAATTATATGTGCACAAAGGTATAGAGGGTCATGAAGGTTTCTCTCTAGAAGACTCAAAAAGATTTCAGATGTATACTGGAAATTAATGGTGAGCAAAAAAGTCTCGAGATGGCTTATTTTCTAAGCAAGCTACTTTGGCATAGTCTTGCATCTGAAAATTGTTTTGATAGACAAAAAAGTCAGATGAATACATAAATTTATTTACCAGGTAAATTTTCAAGAGTAGACAATAGTGAGGTTGTAGAGATTTTCATGTCATAGTAAGCAAATTGAATTAAATTCTGTGCAAAATGAAGACTTGTTTTAAAAAGGAAGAGACATAATTTTTGGAAAAAAATATTCTAGCATCTGTGGTAAGTCAATTGAAAGTACGTGCAAGTAGAGGCAAAAAAATACTTGAGAGACAAATACAATTTTCTACATGATATGAAGGTCTCAATTGGAATAATGCTTATAAAGAACATATGAACATTGTTAAAGAGTATCAATGACACCTGTTTAACAATTGAACGAGGGTTAGTGAGAAGAAAAGTGACCTGTCTGATTCTGAGGTTGATGTCTGGATGAAGGGCAAATTCACTAAGATCAGACGATATGAGAGAAAGTAGCTACAGTATTATTCTTCATGCCCTAGTATGTTATATAAAAGAAGTGAGCAAACAGATAACCATGAATATAACAAAAACTTTTTCTAAAAGGAATATTGATGAACTATAAAGTTAGCATAATTCATTTGTAAAATAAAACACACACACAATGTTATTACAATAGCCAAAAGCAGCTCCTATATGTGAACCCACAGTAATTATATAAAACAAACACAGTAGTTTCCACTGGAAAAAATTTAAAAGACAGCATAGGAGTCAGGACACTGAGAGTGGAAATTACTTGCCAAAAGCCACTCATTGAAGTGGGATGGGAGTCTTATAACTTATGAAAAAAATATATTCACATACCAGAAAACAAACCAGCAAATAATATTCCATTCACCAGAAACAGACCCATCATCTTCTTAGTTGGAGACAGAGAGATTTTTCATTCTTAATTCTAAACAAGTTTTTCCTCTTCTAGAAAATGGAAACAACAGAATCTAAACCTATATTCAGGAATAATAGCAAGTTAGATGAGTATTTAAAAAATTTTACAGGACTGGGTGAGGTGAATTTGGATTTGCACCTGCTGATTTTGGAAATGATGACATACACAAGGTATTTTTCTTGCCAATTTGCATGTTTGCCTTTCTATGCCAGCAACTTGTTTGCCAAGATGTTGTGTTAAGCTAACTTCTATTTTTGCCAGAAAACGTAGAAACATAGTGGGGCTTCCTTATCAGCTGGGGAAAGACCCAATTAATCACATACATATGACAGCTGGAGGTTCCTATCCTCAGGAGTGAAGTTGCAATTATATAAAACAAATAGAAAACTTTTATCCAATGAGCCTTCTTGATGGAATTTCTTAAGTTTCATAATCATTAGTAAATAAGCTTTGATAGATTAGGGGATTCTAAGTGATTAGCTTACAGAATGTTTAAGAAATATTATTTTTCACTAAAAAACACACTGAATCACAAGGAGAGACCCTAAACCAAGTGTCGAATTACAAATTTTGATCAAAGATGAAGCCTGTGTCGTAGTTTCACTGCATATATCGGGAATGAGAGTAATAAAGCCATGAGACAGGAGAACATTCCTTTCCAGAGCTTTAATAGTAACTTTTAGCCTGTCAATGGTAAAGCACGTTTCACATGCCAAGGTTCAATTTAGAAAACATAGCCCTATACACACATACAAACCTACATATAATGCTTGCTTTTTCCAATATGCACAGGCATATTTATGAGAACTGTCGTTTGGACTGATAAACTGTATGCAGAAGGGAAGAAAAGGTCATTCTTGCATAGACTATCAGAAGATGTCAGTAATTTGAGAACTAATGACTTAAAGGCTTACGGAGCAATGAAGAAAACAGAGTGGTGCTCTTCATGATTTATTTGATACTTACCAAATGGCCTGTGCTCAATAAATCTTCATCCGAAAATATGTGCGATGGTCCCCAGAAACTGTACTAAGCTAGTGAGGTGGGTACAAAACAGAAAAAGTGAAGCATAGAGATTATTAGAGATTATTAGGATATTAAAGAAGACATTTGAAAGTCAAGAACTATGAATTAATGTATTCAGTTTAAGATACCACTCTCCTAGGCATCTAGAAATAAATTACCAATTATATTTTAGTCCATGAATTTAAGAATAATTTAACTTAGGAAATATATACTTATCATTCTTTACCAATAAGTCATTGGGAATATGCACGCAATGCTCTCTGTAGACATATAAATAGCAAAAAATATTTTAACTATTTAAATATTCAAGAATACAACTATTTAGTTATAGTAATTCATACAGAGGAATGCTGTGTAGCTAATCATTAACATTATATCTGAAAAATAATGAGAAATGCATATATAATACTAAGAAAAGCATCAAGATATTAAGAGTACGAAAAAGATTACAAAAATAGGTAGCATGATGCCAATTGTATAAAACATGTTTTATATTACATAAATTATAGAAAATATTAAAGATTTTAAAATTATTCTGAATAAAGAGACTATTTGATTTAAATATTTATCCATTTCCACATTGTGTAAATTTTTGTTACTGTTTTAAAATCAGAAAATAATGCTCTTTTAACATAAAACTATTATGTAACATATATATAAATTCAGAAGATATATCTTTATAAGAATAGAAGAAAGACTATCAGTGTAGTTTATCAAAAGTAAAAGACAGAAAAATACCTTTGAAAAGTGTTCAGAGTATCACATAGTATCCCTGCTGTGCTGATCTGAACACAGTTTTCCTTTCAGTCATTGTCTCCCCAGGGATGCACCTACAGAAGAAGAATTTTCTCCAGGTGAGGCATTTCACTTTCCTGTGTCAAGGTGCAGTGCATACTCTTATCAACCCTTTGATTCAAGATGAGTATAAATAGTGAGACACGTCAGAATCATGTATTCACAATAAGAACAAAATACATTTGACTCTCAGGAAAGAATTATTTTTGAACTGCTATTGCCATGGCCGTGGCATTGAGATACTACTGCTTTGGATTTTATTAACTACCATAGCAATTGAAGCAAACATATTTTAGATTAATGTATTTGAGAAATGAATAAAGTAACCATTAATTTCGTTCATTTTTGGACAGTTTATGCTTTTCTTTGTTAAAAAATAATTAAAGGAAGATAATCGTGTAGACTGAATGTAGAACCGATTATTCTTTACTCGGCTACTTACCCAGTTTAATCACATGATTAAAGTTAAACTTGAAAGAGTATTGCCCTATTTTTCTCTTTTTATTCATGACACCTCTTCATATCTTAGAAAGAATTTAAAGACAACAGATTTCTTTCCAAAGAAGAAATATATACATATTTTATGTTGTTGTCTACAAGTAATTAAAAATAGAAATTTAATTTGTTCCCAATTTATCAGAATCTCATTGAGAAGAAATGTCAGGAAAACGTGGGATGCATTTCATGTTTTTGGTCGAATGAATATCTGAAACCTTTAGTCAACTTGATTTTTTTACAAAGTAGTGGATTCATAAGTAAATATGACTGAATCCGAATTTGACAACTTAATAGCCATATAAACTGTTATGTTAGTTTTCTAGGGTTGCAATAATAAAGAACCACAAACTGGATGGCTTAAAACAGAAGAAATTTATGGTCTCACAGTTCAAGAGGCTAGAAATCCAATCAAATGTTGGCAGGGTTTGTTTCTGCTGGAAGAAGTGAGGGAGAATCTGTTCTGTAGTACTTTCCTAACTTATGGCAGTTGCTGGCAATTCTTGACATTCCTTGGCTAATAATAGAGTCATCACTCCTGCCTCCATCTTCATATGTTCTCTTTGTGTGTCTATCTGTCTTCGAACTCCCCTCTTATTATAAAGACCTAGGTCATTAAATTAGGGTTTACCCTAATCCAGTACGATGTCATTTTAACTTGATTACATGTGCAAAGACCCTGATTCCAAATAAGATTGCATTCACAGGTACCAAGGAGTAGGACTTTAACCTAGCTTTTTGGAGAGCATGATTCAACCCGTAACACCTGGCTATTTATGTATCCTCTCTGTTTTCTGGTATACAGAATTGGGATAATAATAAAACCTACTTTATATAGTTGTTGCGGAGAAGAAATGAATTCATCAACGTAATGTTCTTAATATAATGTCTCACATTTTAACCTATAATGTTTGTTTGTTTGTTCTTTCTTCTCCATGTATTTTATTTCCATCCTTCTGTTTACATCCCCTTCTCTTTTCTTGTAGAGTGTGAATTAGAGAATGATATCACAAGCTTTTTTACTTTTCTATAGAATCTACTTTACCCAATAAGTCAGAGGTAGTGTTAGAGAAGATATGATCCAGTAGGAACTGTGTAAAGGGGATCCACCACTTTTAATGTACCACATGGAACTTCAGAAATCAGAACCTTTTGGAGACTCCCAATTAATATTGATTTTTCTCTGTTTCCATCAGCACCAATTTGGTCTTTGAAAGCATTAAAGTGGTCAGGGCCTTTCATAGATATACTCCAAAATAATGGAATATTAAGAAAAATGATTAAACTCTGGGATCTTTTCAGTTGGTAAACAAGTTAACTTGTATAATAGTCAAATAAAACATTAAAAGATAATATAATTTTAGTTTTCTGTGTGTTTGTCAATGAAACATTAGATTTTCTAAGGGATAATGTTATGAAGGTCACATGATAATTTTGCATAACATACCATGATTTTACCCATAATGCCTGTTTTATGAATAAAACCTTCGTAAAGTGGGAAAGAGATTTTCTATTTTCTACATAATTGTGACAAATATATCCTAGGGATTGCAACTTTAAATTGTCTCATAAAGTGATTTCTGGCCATTATTAAGCGATACTGAATCAACAAAATTCTGAGATGTCCCACAAACTTTTATTCTTACAACATTATTATATCTAGAAGAAATCTCAAAGATTCAAATTTTCAGCATCCACAGAGCAATTATAAGAGATTGGATAAAGTAAATATGCCAATTTTTAAAACAACTTGTTTAAGGTAAAATTTACAAACCATTAATTGGACACAGTTTAAGTATACAGATCAATGAGTTTTGACATATATACATCAAAGTAAACACTACTTAATCAAGATAATGAATATCTCCATCACTCCAGAAAGTTTTCTTATGCTCCTTTGCAATCAATCTTACCTTGTTCTTCATAAAAAGGGCTTCAGTATTTTATTACTGATTATGTTACTAGATGTAAAGTTGTCATAGATGCTCTTCCCCGCCCCCCCCCCACCACCCCCATAGCTGCTCTTCTGATACCAATCTCATACCTTTATTCTAGTCATTCTCAAGTATGGTCCATGGATTTCTAAAATTCCCAGAGAACTTTCGAGGGAGTCTGTGAGGTTAAATTATTTTTCTAATAACACTAAGACACTATTCAGCTTTTTTTGTGTATGATAACACTTGCACTGATGGTGCAGAAGAAATGGGGGACAAATTGCTGGAGTCTTAGCACAATTAAGGAAGTAGTACCAAATTGTACAAGTAACCATGCCATTTTTCCTTGACAAACACTTGAAATAAAAGCAATCTCCACTCCAGGTCTTTGGATAAACAACAAACTGCTTTCTATCATTATAGATTGATTTAGCCAGGCCTAAAACTTCATATAAATGGGTATCATTTTGTGACTGGCTTTATCATTCAGTATATTTTTAATGTATTTATAAATTATTTAATTTTTTAGTAGATTTCATTTTTTTTAGAGCAGTTTTAGGTTCATAGCAAAATTGAGTAAAAGGTACAGATATTTCCAATATTTTGAAATGCATCCATGTTACCTGTAAGTAGCTTTTCTCATTTGTATAGATCAATAGTATTTCATTATTTGAAAATACAAAATTTTTCATCCATTCATTTACTAATAGTTGATCATTTGGATTATTTCATTATACAATAATTAAAATGCTATAAACATTTATTCAAGTCTTTCGTTTGGACATATGTTTCCATTTCTCCTGGATAATATATTAATATATTAAGATTGGAATTTCTGGGTCAAGGCCAGTAACAGGAATGTCTACATTGCTAATGGGAATTTAAATGATGAAAAATTACTATGAAAAACAATTTAAATTTAAATATATGCTTTTAACATGAATGATTTATACTACCAATGCAGCCATCTTGGTACATTGTTTGTTTTCTGGATAGGCTTTTGAAAAAGAATACTATGTGTAGATACATACACACACAAACACACAACACACACATGTATGTTCTGTGTCTTCTTTTTTTAGTTAATTTTATTTCATTGTTGGAGTGGTTGTGATATTCTCTCTTTCATTACTGATATTGCTAATTTTTATTTTTTCTCATTGTTCTTTCTGTGGACTTATATAGTTTAATATTTTTTTTCAAATAACCAAGGCCTAACTTTGTAAAATTTTTGTTGCTTTTACTATTTTATTGATTTTTCTTATATCTATTATTTCATCTCCTTCCTTACATATAATTTGGTCATCTTTCCTAGCTTCTTAAAATGGAAACATAAATCACTGTTATTAAACCTAGTTCTTTTCTGATATAAGCTTTTAAAAACTAGTATTCTCCCACTTAGATCTGCTTTAAATTAATTCTATCATTTTAATGTGTGGATTTCTCATTATTGTTTAGGTCAAAATATTTTCTGATTTCCCTTTTTATTTCTTCTTTGTCACATGGGTTGTTTATCCATGTTTTGTTTTTTGTTTTTTGGTTTTTTTTAATTTCCAAATATTGGGGAATTTTTCAGTTATCTTGATGCTACTGATTTGAAACTTATCTCCATTTTGGTCATACATCACATTGTCTCATTTCAATACTTCAAAATATATTGAGGCTTGTTTTATGATTTAGCATGTGGTCATTCTTTGTGAAAGTTGTCACTTGCAGAGAATGTATATTCTAAAGTTGTTGGTTTTAGCTCTGTAAATATTACTGTTGGTGTTGATTCTTAGAATTATTGAAATACTTTCTCTTCTGGTTGACTTGCCTACTTATTCTATACATTTCTGAGGAAAGAATGTCAAAATATTCAAATAAGATTTTGGGTTTGCCTATTTCTTCTATGTTTTACTCCATTTTTACTTAACATATTTGATATTCTTCTTTTGGGTACACACAAATTTTGAATGTCTGTCCCTTAATGAATTAATCTCTATCATTATAAAATGCTACTTTTTAAATCTAGTAAAATTTTCTTTGATGTCTATTTCATCTGTATCTATATATCCATTCTAACTCTCTTATGCTTAATACTTCCATGCTACATCTTTAATCATGCTTTACTTTCATCTCAAACATATCTTTATTTATCATTTTTCTACCATAGCCATCATATGATTATATCTTATTTTTTTTAATTCAATCGGACAATTTCTACCTTTTGATCAGATTGTATATTCTATTTTTAAGTAATGTCAATATTAATATAGTTGCATTTAGGACCACATTTTCCTATTACTTTTCCATTTTCTCTTTTGCATATTTTATTACTCCATTTCTGTCAATGAATATTATTAACAGGATAACTTTTATAATTTTATTTTATTTTCTCTATTGTATTTTTAGTTCTAAATTTCATAATAATAATTATTAGTATTACTATTTCATGATTATTATTGTAGGATTGCTCTTGGGTTAGCAAAATATATCATTCACCTATCACTCTATCTTAATTACTATTAGACTTAAGTTTATTACCATTCTACAAATGTAAACACCTTTTTACAGTATAATTATATGGTTCACTATCCTTATTACTATATTCCTCATATTTTACACTTCTGTCAATGTATAAAACCAATTTTATAATTTTTATAGTTTTGCTTTAAAGCTTAAGCAGTGGAATGTCTATTAAGGGAATTAAGAGAAAAAGTAAGAGAAAAAATTATATGTATTTTATAGTTGTCGTATTTTTTCCATTTCCATTGTTTTTTATGTCTTTATATAGACCCAAGTTTCCATCTGATATGATTTCTCTTCACTCTAAAAAACATTCTTTAGTATTTTCCAAAGTGTAGATCTAATAGCAGTTAATACCCTCAGTTTTTCACTATCTAAAAATGCCTCTTTTTTGTCATTATTTCAAATAATATTTTTGCTTAAAAAAGAACTTTGAGATAACATTTAAAAACTTTTTCAGCCCTTTCAAAATAGTGTTCTATTGTCTCTACCTTCTTTGTTTCTTATAAGTCAAACCATAATTTGGATCTTTCCTATTTATAATGTGTCTATATTCTCTAGTTCTTTTTAAATATTTCCTTTTTCTTTTATACTTAGCAAGTTCTCTATGATGTGACTAACTGTGGTTTCCTTTTTATATGTCCTGCTTGGGTTTTACTGATCTTCTTAGGTCATTAAGTCAATTTTTTTCGTGTTATTTTGGAAATGTTTATACATGATTTTATTAAATGTTCTTTCTTGCTTCTGTATCTTTTTCTTCTCCTTCTGTAATTCAAATTATATATTTTTTAGAAAGTTTAATATTGTCCTACAAGTTATCACGGTTCTGTTAATTTTTCTTTCTATTTTACTATTTAGTTTTTAGATTGCATGACTTTTTTGAACTGTCTTCAAATTCACTGAATCTTTCTTCCACCATTTACAATACCCTGTAAGCCCAAGCATTGAAATTGTTCTTTCAATTATTGTACACTTCATATTTATTGTTTGTATTACTTTGCTTTTTATAACTTATATTTCTCTTTCGAGTATCTCTATCTGTTCCCTCATTAAGGCAGATTAAAGGCAGATTAAATTCTTTAACACTCTACCCACTGAAAGTTGACTTCCATTTCCTTTTTCCTTGAGTTGGGCTGGCCTATAACTACCAAATTATGGCTAAAATAACACTTGCATTTTAGAAGACTGGCAGTTCTACATTGGTTTCTTGGAAGCCTGAATTTCCAAAATGGTTTCATGAGTGTATGTATATGTCCAAGTTCAACAATTTGTATAAATTAAATATGTACAGATTTGTGTGTATCAGTTTACCTAAGTAAAGCTGTTTAAAAATAAAGATGTTAGACTGCTATGCTAGAGAGACCCTGAGACAACATTAAGAAGGAAAAGGGATTAACCAAACTCAGCCTTCCAATCCTTCCCACCAAGGCATTAGCCATGCATGTGAAATCACTCGCAGCCTCCAGAATAGAACAGCTGCAATCTGATTGTAATTGCCTGACTCTAGTTGGAATAGCAGAATTTCCTGCTCAAATTCTTGACTAAAAAAAAGTGAGATATTTTTTCTTTTTTGTTTTTTTCTTTTTTTAATTAAGTAATTATTTTTATTAGGGTGACATTAGTTAAGGAAATCAAGTAATTTTCAAGTGTACAATTCAAAAGCATTGTTTTTTAAAACAATTTAGTTTGGGAGTAGTTTGCTAAATAGCAATAGATAACCTGAACAAAATTTAGTACTGGAAAAGAAGTGATCCTATGATAAAAAACAAACATATTGTTGGCTTTGGCATCAAATTATGACAGAAGTATTGGAAAAACCTTAAAGAAACTGTTAATAAGTAATAGTGAGAATTATGTTACTGGAGGTTGGAGAAAAGTATACCTGTAGTACTCTGGAAGAATAGTTAGTAACATTTTCGCCTGCAGTAACATGAAAATTAGAATGGTACCTTGTGATCTTGATCTGGATAAATGATTTCCTGCCAAATACTGAAATTTCTGACTTCTGTTATTACCTATAATAAAATAGAAAAACAAAATGCACTAAAGGAAGAACTGTATAATTAGAAACACAGAAAGCTCACAAACTACTTGAAGGAATTTTATCAGCAATTACTAAAACATGCAAGGACAATTCAAAATATAGAGTACATTGGTCATTCATGGGCAGAAAGTAAGCTGAAGAAGCTACTCTGTTAACATGTGCCATTTATAAAACGGGGAAAAAAGACTCAGAAAGAAGACCCCATCCAGTGAAAATGTCTATTAATGCTCATTAATTGTGAATAAATTCCAATATCTTTATGTTATCAACTTTACTGGTCTACATTTAAAATAACCAAAGGAAAAAAGTATGTCTAACATTCTTTTACTACATACGATTGTTTAAAATTACATGTTTATTTATATCTAAAACTTGTCTGAATTTTGGAGTTCTAAAAGTTTGTATAAACAAACTCAGAAAAATATTTTTTTCAAATTTTTGTGTAACTTGAAGGAAAAGTCTTGGATTTGTGGTTTATTCAGGATTTCTCAAAGATGCATCTGAGGTTTGAATTAACAGGGGTCTTTTTTTCTCTCATTTTAGAAAGAATTGACCTTGGCTCTAGGTTCATATTTAGAAATTGGTTTCAATAGAGAAATTAAATCAGGTTTGACTAATTAATAATAAGTGTTGCTAGAGGTCTGAAGCTATATTGATATGACTGCTCAAACACATTTTCCTGCTATCGAAAATATTCGAATTGCAGTCACATATGTGGATGCAATAAAATTGGTTTTGTGTAGATTGTTCTTTGTTTATTCACTTCTCTTCTTCTCATATCCAGATATTTTCTCCTGATTTAAAATGGAAAGGTCATGCTTAGTTAAACCTCATAGTTTTAAAAACAATTTCGGAAAACATATCCATAGCTATCATAAAAATGATAATGTTGAAAATATGGAATCCACTATTTCTCTATTCTGATAATTATATCTATCTCTGTCTCCATCTACTATCTCTCTACCGTCATATATAGTAGGTAATTGCACTTGTGAAATGCTTTGCCTTATATATGCACATATAAGGTGACCGGTCTTGTTTATGCAAGCCTCACAACAACCTTTTTAGGTAGACACGGTCCTTCAATTACAATTGAGAGATGGAGTCTCCTAAATGTTAAGCAACTCATTTAAATTTCTACAACTAATTACGGAAATCATTTATTTTGGCATTACCAGAGTTTTATTTGGGTGAGGGATAGTGGAAAGAAAATTAGAAGAAGTTACTTATTGTGATCTCTTTACTAATTGAATAAAAAGCCACAAATATCGACTGAGAAACTTTAGTGCATTTGACACTGAGATTTAAATGCAACCAGAATTTTCTTCAAGGTCCAGCCATTAAAACACTGTCTCTCTTGACCTTCTGGTATCTTGTCAGAGAGCTTTTCACTGTGAGGAAGTGTGGAAATGGCTGAATGTACGTGTGTAATCTGTTAGGTTGAGGATAGATTTTCCATTAGCCAATACTAAAAGAGACCTGCAATAAAAAAATTAGCCTGAGAAAAAAAGAGAAAGTGAAAACCCAACTAAGGAAGAGAAAAATTGCTAAATCTTCCTGAATTATTATTATTCTAGGGAGATGTTTTATTACAGTCTTCATTTTTTTAAATTATAAAACATAATTTGTGTGTTTGTGTGATTAATTGGTTTGTTTTGGACTGATATTATTCCAAAGAAGTATGTTCTTTGAACTACAGCACCTTATTAGAAACAACAGTAGCAAACATTTTGGAAGCAAGTCTTCAATTTTTTATGCTTCCGACTCTCTGTGGTACAATAAGAATCATCTGCCAGCACCAAATAAAAATTCATTCCAATTTTTCTGACCAGAAATCTGAAAAGAAGCAAAACGTGTAGAATCCTCTTTGACAATGAAAAGATCATGCGCATTTGCATTTCCACACCAACCCCTTTTGCGGCAGAGCTGCTCAGCTTCAGTTTAATTAGTAGTATCATTAATAATCATGACATGTCATGTAGGCTCTCGACTATAGGCTAATCTCCTGGGTGGCTGGATACCTATATTTTTAGAAGGCTGTGGATGTTACTTTAATTATTTAGGAGTTCTTTGGCTCACATTACTCTGGTTCACTTGCATAAAGCTTCAGCAACCTGCTCCCATTTAAATAATGTGGAAAGTAGCAGTAACAGATTTGAATTCACGAACCTTGATAATCATACTGTTGTGCACCAAATAATCATCACCGAGATCTGTTTTTCAAATTTATTTTTCTTTCTAATTCAAACGTGAATATTGAAGTGCTATATCCAATCCCAAATCTTAAACCAAATAGCCTGATTTACTCAGTAAACTAAAACATTTTTCCTCTTCATAGTGTCATAATCTTGTACTTTTCTTAAAAAATGGAATGCCTGCTTAATTTCACAAATACTTCATTTGCTACATATTGAGGAAGAGATGTTCTTAAGTGTGTATTAATGTTAAATTTATTCATCAATGCCTGAATCACTCTAATTACGAAACTTGTTCAGTAAAAGTTTAAATCCTGCAAAGAATAGATTAGTTCCAATTGTTAAGTGTCATTAAAAATCAGGAATAAAATATTGTTCTTAAGCTGCTGAAAATTTATTTCAACCTCATCTAATATTATCTACAATCACATACAAATAAAATGTCAAAATTCTGTACTCTAGATCTGTGCATCTAAAAATAAATTGGTTAAAATATATTGTTTTCAAATAAGTCAAATATTTTTGCCTTACATGTTCCAAAGACAGATGTTACCAGTGTTGGTAGTCACAATCTTGGTTTTTTTTTTTTTTTTTTTTAGAATGCTGCAGTAATTATGGGGAGATGGAAGGCATTTGTAAAAATAGCAACTGCTAATTTAAACTGTTATTGACTAGTTATAGAGTGTTAACAACTATTATACATTATAACTAAAATTGGGCACCAGAGGGAGTGGTTTCCTTTTGAAGTTGCATTACATTTAAGCTGTCCTGTCAAATTATTTTGATTCTTTCTTTTACATGTGTGATGTTTTAGACCATGGTTTTGGTCATACAGCTTTGTTTGTTCCCGTACCCAGGTATTTGAGGTGGGCCAGATATTGTGGAGAAGAGAGGAACCATCCCGAGTTTCTTTTTCTCAATTTCCAATCACTGATTTTGAGCATGATAAAATGGTTTTGTTTTATAACCTAAAATCTAGGACTTTAAAAAAAATTTATTTAGCAACATGTAACTAAAACTACATGTCTATTTCGCCATCCTACTTCTATTTCTGGTGATTTATTTATAGATGTATTTTTGGTTTTAAATAAATTTAGCAGTCTACTACTACTACAGTCTAGAGATCTCCATATCTTGAGGCTCATTCTTCAGGCATGTTATCACCCAAATTCTGTTGAGGTAAATTTTCTGAAACCAACTTGGATCAAGACAAGTCCCATCCTAAATTCCTCCAGTGACTTCTCATTGTCCTCATAATAAAATTCGGAACATTATCATAATATATTTTATAATACAGTTTTTATGTTTCTAACCTGATCCCTCCTGATGCCTTACCCAAAGCATTGCCTTCACACTCCAACAACCAGCTCCTACTTGAGAAAGAAAGTGGATACAAATTGATATCGAAATCACAAAATATGACAACCATACTATTTTATACAAATATAGACATAACCAATATTTATAGCTCTTTAGAAATATCTGTATATTACTTCACAATTGTACATGATGTTCTCATAAAATGTCTCCCCCTTACCTTTTTCCAAGATGCTATTATTATGTCTCCCTTAAAGTTTAAATCCAGTGCCTCTTTCCCCAGGTGTCCTTCCCTTATCTCTCAGTATGAGAAAAAACAAAAACAAAAACAAAACTTCTTTGGTGCATCTATAGCCTGTGCATATATCTATGGTAGAACCTATCATACTATTTTGTGTGCGTGTGGTAAAAATCACATACCATAAATTTTACCATCTTAACCATTTTTAAGTGTACAGTACAGAAGTGTTATTTATATGCAACAGGTCTCTAGAACTTCTTTTTCATCTTGCAAAACTGAAACTCTGCTCAATGAACAACTCTCCTCTCCTCCTTCCCTGTGGCTCCTGGCAACCACTATTCTACTAAGGGTTTGACTATTTTAGATACCTTACACAATGGAATCCATGCAATATTTGACTTTTTGTAACAGATTATTTCATTTAGTACAATGTGCTCAAGGTGCATACATGTTTTAGCATGTGACAGCATATTCTTCTTTTCTTAAGTCTGGATAATACTCTCTTATATGTATATACCACATTTTCTTTACTCATCTGTTGATAAGAATTTAAGTGGCTTCTACCTCTTGGCTATTGTGAATAACAGTAAACATGGGCGTGCAACTATCTCTTTCAGATCCTGTTTTCAGTTCTTTTGGTTATATACCTAAAGTAGAATTACTGAATCATATGATAGTACTATTTTTAAAATTTCTTTAGGAAACTCCATATTGTTTTTCACAGAAGCTGCACCATTTTACATTCTTACCAATTTCTCCACATTCTTGCCAATGCTTGTTATTTTTATTTTTTAATAGTGATCATCTTAACTATCTCATGGTAGTTTTGCATTTCACTGATGATTAGTGATATTGATCACTGCTTGCTGGCTATTTGTATGTCTTTTTAGAAATGTCTATTCAGGCCCTTTGCCCATCTTTTAATCAGGCTCTTTTTTTTTTTTTTCGCTGTAGAATTGTATGAATATATATTTTGCATATTGACTCCACATATTAGATGTACAATATGCAAATAATTTCCTCCCATTCTGTAGGATGACTTTTCATTCTGTTATTTCCTTTGCTGTACAGAAGCTTTTTAATTTAATGTAATCTTTCATGTCTATCTTTGCTTTTGCTTTTGTTGCTTGTGCTTTTGATGTCATATCCAAGAAAACATTGCCAAATCTAATGTCTACAAGATTTAACCTAT
>NW_011888904.1:5736147-5748339 GCF_000151845.1 Pteropus vampyrus | reverse complement strand
GTTTTATTATTTTTATTATGTTTTCCTAAATAGTCATAATCTTAGATATTTTTGTATCCTTAGTATGAGTGACAGAAATATTTAGGAGATCATCAAGCCTCAAATAAATGAACTATCTACCATAACAGATTAAATATTTTGGTCATACACTTACCATTCCTTTCAGTGATTTCTTCTAAAGAATTTAAAAATATATATATATATCTAAATTCATATATATACATACATATATCTCCTTGATGATAATTTTATAAGTTTTATAAGTTGGATTTTTTATCATTTTTGTCATTATGTAAAGAATCTTTCATTTGTTTGATAATCATACATGTTGACAGAGATCTTATTGATCTTCATAAAATAGGTCACTTTGTGAAACCATAGATCTCCACTTCATCATTAAAGTTAGATATTTTAATTTTAAACTGTATTTATCCTTTATAATTTCTTAATAAACAATGAGTAAAATATTTTGCAATTTTATATTTGTCCATTCTGTATACTCAGTCATTCATCAGTGAGCAGAGGGTTAAAAATAAGCAGAATATTGAAGTATTTCATATAATATTCTGTTACTATATAGATTTGAGAGATGCTTTGCGATTCATTTTCCCCATGGACAAAGGGAGAAGTGTGTGAAGAACTAGCTAGCTTTTTCCACTGGCTATTTAGTAATAGGATTGGACTCTGCTAGAATAGGTGTCAACGTGACTCAGCTTCAGTTTGGAGGACTTTTCCCAGATCACAGTCATCTGCCAGGTAGTATCATTTATTCCTAAAGGTTGTCTGGAAGGAGTCACAAGAACAGGCTGTAAGGAAATACTCCAATTCTCTCTCTGCTCAGAGCTCTGCTTTGGAATCATTTTCTTTATACATAGATGGAAAAACTGAGTTTTGGCAGAAAGGATCATTGTGGGAGGATGGGGAACAATTAGAACTCACACAATATGGGAATGCCAAATGGTACAACAAGTTTGGGAAAAAAGTTAGAAAATATCTTATAAACTTAAAAGTCTACTCTATGACTCATTGATGCCAATCCTATTTACCAATGATAAAATATACAAATATAAACCATTGTCCAAGAATGTTAATATTATCTTTATTCATAGTAACTGAACACTGCAAAACACTCAATGGCCATTTTCAGAAGAATGGTGAAATAAATTTAGGCATATTTATACAATGAAACACTCCTTGACAACATATAAGAAATTAATTACTGATACATGTAAGAATATAGTTAAATCTCTTTAATACATTCAGTGAAAGAATCCAGACACAAGAGATTCTACAGCTTATGATTCCATTCCATTCATGTAGTATTCAAAAACAGGCAAAATTCATCAATGATTATAGAAATTAGAGTAACATTTGCCTACACTTAGGTATACATGATAAATAAGCTCCGTATCATTATTGGAGTATAGGTTATAGGTATTCACATATATCAAAACTTATCAAATTCTATACTTAACATCTTTATATTGTATTTTTTGTAATTCTTATCTAAACATTATAATATTAAATAGATAAATGAATGTAAGTACATCACAAATAAAAATAAATGTAAAGGTGCCAATTACTCCAATCAAAATATGAATAATTATCCAATGGAAAAAGAAGTCCAGCTAATTTGTAAGAGCAGAGCTGAAAAAAAATTTTACTGAAAGAAAAGTCTATGTAAACAACATGTAACAGGTAAATATTAATCAAAGTAAAGCTAGTATAGTTACTTTTATATGAGAAGTAATAGACCCTGAGGCCAAAGTTATTACTACATTAAACAGACTATTTTAAAACAATGAAAGTTTCCATTCATTAGGATAATATTCAGTCAGGAAAACAAAAGCTACTTTAAGGATATTCAGTATAATCACTATAGAGATGTAAATAGCTATGCTATTTTGACATTTTACACAAAAATTATATTTGTCCACATTTGCCCATTCATCATTTCTCAAATATATTGTAAAAATTTCCTCTTTAGCATTTAGCCAAATAATATAGAATATATTATTGAGATAGATAGATAGATAGATAGATAGATAAATAGATAGATAACTATTATAAGAAAACACTTGAGGAAAGTTTAAGCATGTCATCTTAGAAACATAAAACCTTGAATCAGCTCCCTATTGGAAATGTGATGCTGTTAATGTCTTTATGACACACTAGCACAGCCTCTACAAAGTAAATTATTTTACAATTTCTATTTTTATTGACTTATAGATATATGACATTAGATAAGTAATTAAGCAATGGTATGATTATAAGTAGAATAAGTATAGGTCAAAAAGTAAAGGCATATACTATTTGCATTATGAATTATCATAACATTGACAATTTGACTATAGATTTATATATGAATATGAGTCAGTTTATAAAATGATTCATATTAATAAAGATTGAAATGCTTATCAAATACTGAGGGTATAATATACAACAGTATATCTGCATTGACCATATTTTCTCAAGCAAGCCCTTGCCCCCATTCTATCTCAATTTTAGCTACTCTGAATGCCCAGCCTTGACCCCAGGTGACTTGATAATTCAAGAGTTCTTGATACATATATGATATCTATATCCAAAGGGGATTTCTTTGTAACTTCCTGCATTCTTCAATGTTCTTGCCTGCCCCCAACTTTATAGATTTTGGTTATAGCCCTTTGTATTAACATAAATTGGTGAGTTTAAAGTTGGTGCTTACACTTTCTCTGGACCCTCTTCTAGAATGTTTTTCCAAATCTAGCTTTCTCGGCTTAAGTATTTCCCTTGCACCTCTGATTTGAGCATTGAACCTTGACCATTTCACAGAGGCAAACTCATATTTGGAAATTTATTGTGTCTGCCAATTTTATCTCCTTTATTACTTCCTAAATTATTCTAGAAATATCTTTTAAATAAAAAGATAAATATCTGATTTTTTAAACAAAAAAGATATTTATCCTGCTGAGGGAGGTGGAAGAAAAAGAGAAGAAACTTCATATTTTCAAATATAAAATATTAGAAATGGTAAACCTTAATTTTGGAAGATATTACATTTATCCTTGAATGTAGATTAGAAGGAAGCAGCATCACTTAAATAATATTATTAATCTGTTTTTCTAAATTTAGTTTCATTTAGATCCTATCTCACTTACAGTTCATCTACATTTTGACACACCAGAAATTATTCTCTGCGTGAAGACTTGTTTATAAATTATTGCATCATAGTCATTCAGAAATATATCCCAAATTTCTTTACCTATTATTAAATGAGCTATTTTTGTCCTTAAAATTAGGCCTTTGTTTTATTTATACTATTTCTCCTACTCATAGAAGAAATAGTATATACTATTTTCCAGATCCTGAGCAGTTGTTATATAAACATAGACTAAATATATTTGAGTTATATGGGAAATCAGAAACAATAACCTTTATTCAGACTTTAAAAGCATTCCTTTTCCATATTGGGATCAAACCCTTTTCCCCACTCACCAGATATACATTTCATCTATCTCTGAGATTAGATAAGGTTGACAAGCACAAAAAATAATAATAATAAGAGTGTTTAAAAGTTTTGAGGAAAATTCACAGCTTCTATGCTTAAAACTCAGTATCTTGCTTTCTTCATTAAAAGTGTCTAAATGGCTTCCTTCAAGCCTTCCACTGGAACCCTAAAATCTCTATTGGAGAGAAACTTATTTAGAGTAATGGTGTGTGTGTGTGTGTGTGTGTGTGTGTGTGTGTGTGTGTGTGTAGCATTTCATTATTTATTTAGATGTTTAAGCTCTACATTAACAGTGTAGAAAAATAGACTTTGGGGATGGGCGTGTGTTTATTTTACTGTTGCCATAGAGTGGACACTCCACCTCTTTTACATAAATAAAGCAAGAGACTTTTGCTTTGATGATGGGAAGTAAAGGGTTATAAGTAAACATGGGAAATGAAACTTGGCAAGGACTCTTTATGTTGAGTGGAATTTGAGGCTTTGTTGATATACTGGCCTTCAGACTTCCTTCATGCTTTGAAGATGCTATTGCTCCTCGTTCATCAAGGCAGGGAAAAGAGGACCTGATGATTAAAAGAAAAAATATTGTCCAAAATTTAAGTGTGCTCCTTATGCTATACCTCTTGAGAATGTATGAATGATAGCCAAGACTACTGGAAAGTGGTAAAAAAGCACTATCTTTCAATAACTAGTTTTATTTTTCTGGGCTATTAGTCATAAAAATTACCAATTAGTTTATTTTTAAACACGTAATTTTTTTCTTGGAAGATATATTTAAGGGGAAACACTCGTATGCTATCCATAGAATAAAATATTAGTCATAATGAATATGAGAATTCATTCCTGATAATGTTTATTTTTAGTTCTAGAAACTCAGAGATTATAATCTCATATCTGCAAGAGTGCTGCCTAGTTGATGGCCTGTTACATTTAAAAATCACATTCGATTTTCTCTAGTATTCCGTAATTTGGGAGAATTAAAATCCCACCCTAGTGAAAATAAATTTCCTAAATGCTTTGAGAAAGCAGAAAACTATACATAAATTTCAGAAATACAAACACAAAAACTTAAGAAATATTTGACTCAAAAAACAAAAGCATTCATATTATATACTACTCATTGTAATTATATCTTAACAATACTTGAAAATAACTGAGAAGTTCCAAGAAGCTGGAAAGATATCTACAAACATTTCCTTATTGCTTGTTTTGTTTTTTGTCATGTCCTTCCTTCATATGACTTTTACTCTCATTTTCTTTTTAGTATATCTACAATCCTATTTTTCTATGCATGTACATGTATATTATTTAGGGTCCCAGAAGACCCAAAGCGATTTAATAAAGGGGTTATTTTCAAAGGTGTGATCAGGCAGACACATTATTAGATAATATTGTACCCAAAAGCTAGTAATACAAGGATTTCATTAAGAAATGAAGCTAGAGATATTATTTGGCAAGTTAAGACAAGACACATTATTATACTGTAAAGGCCAAACTGTCTATAAGGAGAGGATTATCTGACAAAAGCTAAAACCTTTCTTCAAGAGGAATGCTACTAGACTGTAGCTGGCCTAGAGGGATGTAGCTGGAGTAATCAGTGTACTGAATTACTTCTCCTATCTCCTTCCTATCTTGTGCCAAACTCATCATTAAACCTAGGAAAGAGGAATTGCTGATGTAGCCCATACATTTTAGCCTTTCAGGACACAGAGCAAGGAATAGAAATTTGGAGAGTGGATCTTCAAGGCCAATAGGAGATATTCAGCATATGTAGATATTCTTATGTCATCTGGTATATTTTTATCTGGAATCTTCCAACTTTTTTAAGAAAAACAAATATAACTACATAAAAGGAGAAGAAAAGATTCTGGTTTAGTCTTGAATTATGGGCCGAGCACTTCACAAATGAAATAAATAATGTTATTCACATTTAATGTAAGGAAATAGGACTGAGAGAGTAAATAGTTTGGTCGGGATCATAAAGCTAGTTAGGATTACAAATGCAACTCTAATCCATATCTAATTCTAAAGTACTTGCTTTTAAACACTGTGTGAGAACTCTCTGCTCCTTGCAGCATCCCTATGTCTCCCTTCTATTCCAACCAGGCTGGATCATTGTTTGCTGGACATGTCCTGACATTTCCAAACTTTGTGTCTGTGTATGTATGTATTGTACGTGTGTGTGTTGTGTATACATACACACATAGAGATTTTATTTACTTATTTATTGCTGAAATTTCAAACATTTTGAACTTCTAACATTTTCAAACATTTTGAGTTTCTAGCATTCATTGTAAATCTATCCTCCCTAATTTCCTAAGACTAAGACACTCTCTCCTTTCTTGGGGTCAATTTTGTCTTTATTTTTATGTACATCTTATGGCACTTATTTTGGTCACTGTTATGTAAGTTAATTTCTGTACTTTTTATTTTTTCCTAGTGCATAGTGTACTCCTAGAGGGTAAGGGCCCAGACATGACTTCACAAGCCAAATAAACACACTGTACATCGGCTTCATGATAAATATGTTTCAGTCAATCATAAATCATAAATATTAAATGCTCCTATTGTACCAGTTTTACAGATGAGTAAAGAAAGACACAGACTGTTTAATTAACTCTCCCAAGCTTATATTGTTAGCACATGACAGGGCAGCATTACAACTCGGCTAGTATGGTTTAGATGCTACACCTAGCCACCATACATCCTACCTCTTAGTGTAGAATATAGACAAAGCCAATAAGCAGAGAATGAGAGTGCTGGAGAAAAGAAAGACCAAGTTAGCTAATATTTATAGGCGGTTACACTGCTTAAGATGAAATAGCTTCAGAAACACACCTCTATTCTAAAAAAGCAAGGGTTAGTTCTTAAATTTGTGCTTGAGAGATCGTGGACTCTTTGGGTCCATTGGAATTGTCTAGTCATTTCATGAGTGGCTTATTAACAACAGAGTTGTATTTATCACAGTTCAAGAAACTATACAAGTCTAAGGTCACTGCACCAGCATGGTCAGGTTCTGGTGAGAGCCTTCTTCCCAGCTGCAAACTAAAGGCTTCTTGTGTCCTCACATGATGGGAAGAGAGCAAGCTAGCTCTCCAGCCTCTTCGTCTAAGGGTATTAATGCCCTTCATGAGTGCACTGCCTTCGTGAACTAATTACCACCCAGAGGCCTCCTCTTGAAATACCATCACATTGGGGGTTAGATTTCAACATATGAATATTTGGAGGATACAAATATTTAGTTCATAACAAGAATCAAACATTTAGTTTCTAACAGGAATCAAACGTTAGTCTATTACAGCAAAGGAGACAAATGAATAAACCCTAAAATAACTAAATTTGGATGGACAGTATTGTAACTTGGACTATCTTGAAAAAATAGATGCATGTTCTCCTTAGCAGTCAGTTTCAGGGCACAGTCTTGATGGAAGTGCTCTTCAGTGTTCTCATCCCTTCAGACAATAATATTTATTGAGTGGATGCTGTATGCCATGCATGGAGCTAGGTGATGACAGCAAGTTAAATATTTTAGTAAATGAAAGTCATTTTGTACAGATGGAACATGGGCCTACATATGTAATAAAAGGAGGTGAGTTTGACCAGATAGAAAGTGGAAAAATGATCATGAACTTTGGCAACCCTTCCATGTTGTTGAGACTTGATTCTGTAGACAAGGGAAATTTTGTTAGTATATTTTAAGTAATAAGTTCATGTGGTCAGATTTTTGTTTTGAAAATGTCACCTCAGCTACAGTGAATTGAAAGGGATGATGTTTGCTCAGGGAAACAAATGTTGGAAGTTTACGAAATAATCCAGTTGTGAGATAACAAGGATGCATGAGCAGTGCTATCCAAAAGAGATGTGAACTTTTGAAATGTTGAAGTGAGGCTGGGTGACATTAGACTGCGAAGCCGTAATACTTAGAAAATTATTTATATCTTTCTTCAGCTTTATCCAGGTGGAATTTATTAAATTTCTCTACTAGGATGCTTTGTTTTGCTCCTTGTGTTATCAAAATTATTTTTCTGACGACTTAATGATACAGAGACCTGAGCTATTTTTTAGTCCGTAGGCAGAGAAAATTATTGAGTATAATGTTCTATTTGACATTTGCTGTGCTCTTTTCAGACACCATCCCAGAACCCAAGAGGCCATCCAACCCCCACTGAAGGAAAATTTAATCTCCCTGTGTTTGGTGCTCCCAAAACACCTTGTACATACACTCTTAGTATAATTCTTATCATACTGCACAATCATTCACTTTTTCTGTTTTGCTCAGCAGAATAGTAACTCTTCTTGGGTTTTATTTTACAAACCACTGACTAAGATTCAATAGGGCATTGCCTTATATTAGTCTGGATTTCGGATTTACACAACCACGATCTTAATATTTGTTCAGTGATTAACTTCCCTGTGTTTCAATTCAACTCTAAATGAAGATAACAGTGCCTCCCACTATGATGTGGGTGAAGTAAAATAATTGTTAAGATCTAAGCAAACTAACACCATGTAATTAATTAATAGATTAGAATAATTGCTATTACCCTTCATTGGCATAGTGTATGGAAACCTATAATGAATATTTTGACAAGTGAATAATAATAGTTAAAATGTTAACACCAAATGCCACATACAAATCTAAGCACTTTGCATGAACTGACTCATTTAATCCTTACAGCAAGCGTTGACATTACTACTTTATTATGGCAGTTTTGTAGATAACTAAACTGAAACCAAGAGTGATTATGTAACTTGCCCAAGGATTATGTGGTCTGTTAGTGGCAGAGCAAATGTTAGAACCATACCTCTCCAGATGGAAGAATGAATGAATCCCTTTCATTGATATCATTCATGCACAAATGAGATCAAGAATGAGCCTATTTTTTTCAACGAAGCTTTTTTTTTATTTACCAAGCTTTATGCCTGCCTGGTACATAGTAAGCCTAATGAACTATTGAATAAATGAGTGCCCTTTTATAATTCATACACACTAATTCTGTTTTGATTGTTTTTAAATGATCATCATCATAAACAACATCAGCAACAGCAAAATCAAGCCATCTGTCAAAGGATGTGATTAAGTGTCATGAGCTGAGACTACTGTGGGGGTTGGGAAGAGGGCGAAAATGCAGTAAAAGAAAGATTGCAACAAATACATCTTTCCTGCCCCTGTGATTACTTGTCTTATCTGCAAGTTTGCCGCTTGGATCTAGGAACAGTAAAAGACTTGTGTTTCAGAACGTTCAGGCCAGACACTCAGCATCACTAGCCACCTTTGGAAGAACAAATGGTGAAATATATATTAGAAATTTTTTTACAAAGTAACTTTTTAACAGTAGCAAGCAAATTAATTACTGCTTAACATAAAATCTGAATTTTCTTTACATATATTTGTATTTCTGATAGCAGCAATCAATTTGGGAGTTTTCTATTATTTTCAAGCCAAGAAAACAAAGAGTGATGAGCTTTATCTAACCCCTCCTTTTTATGAATTCAATTAAGATTCTTAACAGAATATATGCCTGAGCACACATTCAAACTGTGTGAGCATTAGGCACCGGCAGGCCCCAGATTTCCAACTTGTTAGAAATCAGTATTCAGGACAGGAACATTGTAAGACTCTGCAAGAAATATAGACAGAAAATAATGTTTAGTTTATGCCACTTAGACGTAAAAGAGATCACATCATTCACTGATTACATTGCTGTTTCCAGGATCCAGACAGACTGTATTTCTGCTAGTGTTTTTATTGAGAAAGGTTGAAACAATACTAATACTTTTGGGGTTACACTCCAGAACCTGTATTTATCTTGAATCTAGGCAAATGGCTCAATCTTTATTGTTAATAAATATTCATTGTTTAATTTCCTTGAACTAAACTTTGAGGAAAAGATGATTTTTTTCCATTTTATTTATTGACAGTTTTCTTTTTCATGAACACAGTGGAAAAAAGCATCTTCCACTCACCCTTTGCTCCTACCATTTACTACACCAAACACACAAGAAGTAGAATTCTAATTCACAATCAATCTCACCTGAACAACCATTTAGTCTAATTGATATTCATGGACAGAATTATAAATACTAGTGATTTCTGACTTGAAAGAAAACTAACTGAGAAACATCAAGTGACCAAGCATTTTTAAAGATGGTAAATATGAGAACTTGGCCTAATTTCAAAGCTGCTTTCATTTTGGTTTAATACCAGATGAGCAAATACATTAGTATTAGGGTGTATGTAAGATATGGATGCAAGGGAGTGAATGTAGCTACTCACTGTCTCTCTTCTCTTCTGGAAGTAAGCTATAAATTTGATGGTCACTGCAGCCCTTGCAATGTTGGCGACTTTACAAGTCAAAGACGCTTAAAGATGTGGTCTTGCCACCTTTTACATTAGACTTTAAAAGATGCTTTGTCAGTCCTCAAGTCTGACTACTGCCATGTAAGGCAAATTCCTATAGCATCAGAGAAATATTTCTGTATTCTATTTTTTTTCTGTACTATTGGACCTAGAGCAAACCCGAATATAGCCAACTCTGTGCCAGTGGTCTAAACTTGTCCATTTCATATACTGATGAAGTATCTTCAACAACTAACTATATGTAAGGGATTCTGTGATCAGAATACCCAGTTTATTTTCCCTGAAAAAACTTTAAAAGGAAAATGTGATCTCATAATGATGTATGGAGGAAAGCGTATGGAATACAAATCAGAAGACGGCTGTGCTCCTTGAGAACCATGTATTTTGGACAAGCTAATTAGACTGTCTCAGCTTTGGGTTTTTCTACAGCAGGAATAATCACAAAGCTTATGCCATTTCTCATCGGGTTTGCATCATCCCTGCGTAAGTAAAGCATTTTGTAAATTCCAAATTGTTAAGATTGTTATTTTTGCCTCAGTGAAAGTAAATAGTTTATTTCTAGACACATGTCATTTCTTCCTCTATGAAATTAGAAACTGAATTTAACCAGATTCTCAGATTTAGCAGACATTGCCAGTAGACTTTACAATATCTGTCCTTACCCCATCTCCAGCTTTTTAAATTAATAGGCTTAGTTTATTGGAGCAGTTTAAAGTACATAGAACACCTGAGTGGAAAGTACAAAAGTTCCTATATTCTCCTTTTTCTCTTTCCCAAGGTTCTCTATTATTAACTTCTTTCATTGAGATGCTATATTTATTAAATTGATGAACTGATATTGATACATTATTATTAACTAAAGTACTTAGTTTACATTTGGGTTCACTCTTTGTGTTGTACAGCTCTTTCGATTTTGCTTAATACATAAAAAATATCCACCATTACGGAATAGTTTAATTGCTCTAAAAGTCTGTGTTCCACCTTATCATTCCTTCCCTGCCCAACTCCATAACAGTCACTAAGCTTTGATCTTTCCAGACTGTTATATAGTTGAAATCATACATTATCTAGCCTTTTCAGAACTAGCTTCTTTCACTTAACAATTTGTACTTAAGGTGCCTCCATGTTGTTTGATGGCTTGATAGCTAATTTCTTTTAATCACTGAGTAACCTTCAATGGTATAGACATACCACATTTTTATCCATTCACATTTTGAAGGACATTTGGATTTCATTGAAATCTGGACAATTAGGAATAAAGCTGCAATAAAGCTTTCATGTTTGGGCTTCTATGTGGACATAACTTTTCATCTCATTGGAGTAAATATTTGGGAATATGATTATTCAATTGTAGAGTAAGATGATGTTTACTTTTATTAGGAACTGCCAAAATGCCTTCCTAAGTGGCTATATCATTTTGGATTGATATCAGCAAAAAAATGAGAATTTTTGTTGTTTCAACCTTGCCAGCATTTGGCATTGTCAGTGTTTTGGATTTTTACCATTCTAATAGAGTATCACAAGTATCACATTGTTATTTTAATTTGTAATTCTCTAATGATATATGATATTGAGCATCTTTTCATATGCTTATTTGCCAGGAGTTTTTATCTTTGATGATGTGTCTGTTCAGATCTTTGTTCACTTTCAATTAGGTTGTTCTTTTCTTATTGTGGAATTTTAAAAATTAATTATGTATTTGGATATGAGTCCTTTATCAGATATGTAAAAAAGATGTTTTAGATAAAGATATCTTATAAGATAAAAAAAGATATTTTTCCAAGTCTGTATCTTATCTCTTCATTCTCTTAAATGTCTTTCACTAAACAGAGTATTTTTATTTTAATGAAGTTCGACATACCATTTTCTTTCATAGGTTATGCCTCTGTATTGTATCTAAAAACACACTGCCAAATCCAAGGTGACCTAAATTTTCTCCTATATTGTCTTCTGTCTGTCTTGCATTTTACATTTAAGGCTATGATCCATTCTCCAAAATTTTTGTGAAAAGTCTACATTAATTTTAATGGGCGTGTCTAATTTTCCCCACACCATTGGTCAAAAGGACTATCCTTTTTCCATTTAGTTGTCAGATATGTTGGCTGTATTTGCGTAAACCTACTATGAGGCTCTCTATTCTGATTCCTAGTACAATTTATCTCTTTTATACAATATCACATTGACATGATTACTGCAGCTTTATAGTAAGGTTTGGTGTTGGGTGATGTCAGCCCTCCAACTTGGTTTTTCTTTAATATTTTGTTGGCTATTCTTGTTTTTTTTCACTTTTCATATAAATTTTAGAATCAGTTTGTTGCAATCAAAAAGTATCTTTCAGGGA
>NW_011888904.1:5734854-5735349 GCF_000151845.1 Pteropus vampyrus | reverse complement strand
ATCTTATCTCTTCATTCTCTTAAATGTCTTTCACTAAACAGAAGTATTTTTATTTTAATGAAGTTCGACATATCATTTTCTTTCATAGGTTATGCCTCTGTATTGTATCTAAAAACACACTGCCAAATCCAAGGTGACCTAAATTTTCTCCTATATTGTCTTCTAGATGTTTCATAATTTTGCATTTTACAGTTAAGGCTATGATCCATTCTCCAAAATTTTTGTGAAAAGTCTACATTAATTTTAATGGGCGTGTCTAATTTTCCCCACACCATTGGTCGAAAGGACTATCCTTTTTCCATTTAGTTGTCAGATATGTTGGCTGTATTTGCGTAAACCTACTATGAGGCTCTCTATTCTGATTCATAGTACAATTTATCTCTTTTATACAATATCACACTGACATGATTACTGCAGCTTTATAGTAAGGTTTGGTGTTGGGTGATGTCAGCCCTCCAACTTGGTTTTTCTTTAATATTTTGTTGGCTATTCTTG
>NW_011888904.1:5729527-5731774 GCF_000151845.1 Pteropus vampyrus | reverse complement strand
TTTTGGCCCAGAACGTAGTATATCTTGATGAATTTTCAGTGTGGGCTGAGAAGAATGTGTATTCCGCTGTTGCTGAATGGGGTATTCTATGTCAGCTAATCAAGTTGATTGATATTGTGGTCAGATCAACTATATCCTTACTGATTTTGTGCCTACTGAATCTATCCATTACTGATAGAAGGGTGTTGATGTTTCAAGCTTTAATGGTATATTTGTCAATTCCTCCTTGCAGTTATATCAGTTTTTGCTTCAGGTATTTTGATGTTCTACTTTATGAGAATACATATTAGCTTGTTTTGTCTTTTTGGAGAATTATCTCCTTTGTCATTATGTAATGTGCCTCTCTATTCCTGATAGAATTCTGAGAATCTGTCTTTTCTTTTGATTTCATTTTCCTTCAGACCAAATAACATTTTTTTTAGCATTTAGTGTTTCTTAAAATACAGATTTGATTACAATAAATTAGCTTAGTTTTCTTATATCTAAAACATCTATTTCAACTTCATTCTTGAAAAATGTGTTTGCTGGTCTTGAGAGTCTTGGTTAATAGTTTTTGTTTGCTTGTTTTTTTCCCCCATCATTTTAATTGTTTAGAATTCTTGTCTTTAATTGAGCTGCTTTAAAGTTGAACTATGCATGCTTGGTTCTGGGAACAGCCAAATATGTGTGCCAAGAAGAATCTGGAGATTTCCTTTATCATTCTTTCCCTTGCAAGATTCCACCATTTCTCCGCTGTGTCTACAACTTTGTCCTTTTCCCCTAAATCAGAAAGACTGCAATTTTCCCCTGCCATTTAATGCAAAATGGCTACTTCTATCCTCAATCCAGAAGTAGCAAAAATTGGAACTTCTATTCTTAATTTTTTGAGAAAACTCCATACTGTTTCCCATAGTGGCTATACCAATTTACATTCCTGCCAGTGGTGTATGAGTGTTCCTTTCTCCCTACAACCTCTCCAGCACTTGTTATTACTTGTCCTGCTGATGATAGCCATTCTGACAGGTACGAAGTGGTATCTTATTTTGGTTTTGATTTGCATTTCCCTAATAGCTAATGAAGTTGAGCATCTTTTCATATGTCCTTTGGTCATTTGTCTGTCTTCTTCAGAGAAGTGTCTGTTCAGGTCCTCTGCTAGTTTTTTAATTGAATCATTTTGTTGTTATTGTTGAGTTGTATGAGTTTTTTGGATATTTTGTATATTAGCCCCTTATCGTAGGTGTTGTTTACAAATATTTTCTCCCATTTAGTTTGCCTCTTTTGTTGATGGTTCCTTTTGCTTGCAGAAGCTTTTTAGTTGTATATAGCCCCATTCATTTATTTTTACTTCCCTTGCCTTTGAAGTCAAATTAATAAAATCTTCTCTAAAGCCAGGGTCCATAAGTATAGTACCTATGTTTTCTTCTATGCAGTATTGTTTCAAGTCTTATATTTAGATCTGTGATCTATTTTAAGTTAATTTTGATGTATGGTGACAGATAACATTCTAGTTTCATTCTTTTGCAAGTGGCCTTCCAATTTTCTGAGCACCATTTATTGAAGAGGCTTTCTTTTCCCCATTGTATGTTTTTGGCTTCTTTATCAAAAATTATTTGCCCATACATATGTGAGTTTATTTCTGGACTTTCAATTCTGTTCCATTGGTGTGTGTATCTATTTTTCTGCCAATACCATGTTGTTTTGGTTATTGTCACTTTGTTGTATAATTTGAAATCAGGCAGTGTGATACCACTAGACTTGTTCTTTTTTCTTGGGATTGTTTTTGCTATTTGGGGTCTTTTGTGAATCTATACAGATCCAATATTCATTGCTGCATTATTCACTATGGCCAAGATGGGGAAACAACTGAAATGTCCATCAATAGATTATTGGATAAAGAAGATGTGGTACGTATATATAACGGAATATTACTCAGATGTAAAAAAAAAAAGATGAAATACTGCCACTTGAGACAACATGAATGGATCTTGAGATGATCATGCCAAGAGAAATGTCATACAGAAAAAGTTAATCATATGATTTCACTCATATGTGAGGTACAAAAAATGAATGCAACAAATAAACAAGACAAATAAACAAAAACTCATAGACACAAATGACAATTTACTTATTACCAGAGGGAAAGGGGGAAATGGGGTAGATAAGGGTAAAGGGGGTCAAATATATGACTGAACACATAATACAATATACATATGATGTATTATTGAATTGTACACTTAAAACCTACATAATTTTATTAACCAATGTCAC
>NW_011888904.1:5698229-5728954 GCF_000151845.1 Pteropus vampyrus | reverse complement strand
CATTTATTGTAGTGTTTATGTATCATTTAACTATTTAAATGTGTAAAATTGTGCTATTATTTTTGTTAGATTCCTATTTTTTTTATTATTGTTAATGTGTCTCTGATAAATCTTTCATGTGGTATGTTCCTAGCCCTGTATTTCTCAAAAATCTGTGGCTGTTACTGAATGATTTTATATAGCATGGTAAATTTTAGGAACACATATGTTATATATACTATAAAAGACCTATATGGAAGTGCGTGTTAAAGATAGTGTAAAGGTGGGAATATCTACTGCATACATGACTTTGCAATTGAAAATATGGTTTTACATTTTTATAAGCCTGCATTGACTTAAACATTTCAAACTACATGATTACAGATAATCTAATGCAACAACTCTGTGAATATATAAATTATTTTTCTTTGACTAGCTAATATAGAGTATAGAATATAGAGATAAATAATGAATGCATTAGTGTCTCTATGAAGAAGTATCATTATGAAAATGATGCCACTGGACATTCTTTTGAACTTGAAGGTTTTATCTCTTGGTTGAGAAAAATCTGTCAGTATATATCTATAACCTTTTACTTGATCCCATCATAAAGAAATACAAGATTGATATAAGACAAAATCATAAAGTTGGCAAATTTTCTGCAATATCCTTTGCTTTAGGTTCTTAACATTGTATTAAGCTGTAAAACATCCAAATTTTGCCTCCTTAGAAATCTCTTCATGGTAAAAACCATTATTACTCAGTTACCTTTCTGCAGACCAGTAAGATAAATATATCTCTCATGCTATTTTTCTCCATTTTTGGCCTCTCTAGTTTACTAAGTTGCAACTCAACTATTCTCTTTTCCTTGTTACTTGATTCCCTCTCACTGCTGAGATATGTGGAAGAGAATATAGGCCACCGTTTTCAAAATTCACTTGATTTATATACCATTTTGCAGGGGGTTGTACATAATTATTTTAATATTGTAAATTTCTTAGAGTGGAAATTAATTTTTCATAGATAGCATTAATAGAAATGTTTGAATTATATATTATGGTATTCAAAATATTTAGAACATGCTATCTTAACTCAAGACAGTGAGATACCTAGCTCAGGTATTATGAGCTGTCCATTGAATAGATGAGGAAATGAGGTTCAAGGAAACCTAATGGCTTCATGAAAATCAATCAGATAGTAAATGCTAAAGCTAGGGTTTTAATGTACCATCTTTCAGATATGCCAGTTGACTTGCTTGAGATATCTAAATAATAAAATGGTCCATAATATTTCCTATGGCAGCATTTCTAAATCAAAAAATTATTTAATTTTGGAAAATTATTTTAACTATCAAAAATACAAGAAAAGGAAAATGAAATAAAGAAACAGATAAGCCACATTATACCACTTAGAAAAATAAGTTGTTAGGAGATAGTAAAATCTCTGTACTTCAGTAACTGTCAATGAATGTTTATTCTTATTTAAACTCTGTCCTTAGTCACAGAGCAAACACAATTTTTAAATGCCAGAAAATTTGCACATTAGGCAGATGCTGAAACTAGGTTGGGCTTACAAAGATGATTCCAACATATTAGAGAAGTTATGGTGTAGTTTGTCCAAGAGCTTTTTGCAGTTAATAAAATTCACGTTGAATATAAGGGGTAGTTCTGAAATCAAAGGAGATCTGATACTTTGAGAAAAACTGGATGTCATTCAGATAGCCCACCCTGCCATCCCATATGAGTGTGTGTATGGAGGGGGCAATTAAACACACACACACACACACACACACACTCCCCTATATATAAGCATTAAGAGTTCAAACTATAATGCCCAGAAGAGAAGGGACAAGTAGCTTTGTAAGTATTAGAAGACAGTATTATTGGATAAGACTCTGGCACCTTTTGCAGTGGGCTACAGTAGCTTTTATGCAGGTGTTAGAAGGAGTCCAGAAAGAGGCCAGGAGAGACACCCACATTAATACAGGGCAAATGATATATATTTTTTTATTTTCTATGCAAATAATACAAAAAGTACTTTATTATATTAAATATTCCCATCTAAACTTTCCCATTAGGGGCTGTTTCCTTGTATTGAAAACATTCAATAGGGAAGAACTTTAATAACTGATACTTCTACTACTAATATTACGTTATTAGTGTTGCTATCCCTACTACAACTAATACTATTATTAAGAAAAAGAAGAATTCTGTTATAAACTTTAGACAAAAATTTTAATTCAGAAACATCATCTATAATGTGCCTACATATGCATACAAATATTTTAGAGTTATAATTATAAAGTTTTTAATTCTGATTTTTGACATTTCATTCATAAAACTTTTAAAAAATGTTTTGACACAACCTTCATGATTTTGATTCTCAGAATCCACAGCATATTTCATTAATTAACATTAGAATTTTCCAACTCGTGGTACTTATATTTGATTCAAAAACAAGTTATCTGTAAGTAAATGTTTTCCTTAGGTTGAATTATTTTCTTATGTTAAAATTTTAGGGAAAACAATTATGTGTGAATATTTGTATACCTTGTGAGATTTTCATATGGCTTTCCAAAAATGTTATTTAGAATTACTGTTCCATAAATAGTTTATAATTATTTATTCAGAAATTTCCCAAGGTTCACTGCTAGTTTTCCAGTTATTGTTGATTTAATAACATAATTCTATGTAACTTTTAATTTTATTAAAAACTACACTGGAAAATATTTCAAAATAAGTTATTTTTAAGTGATTGGTTATATTGTGGGACTATTATCTTAATTCATTTTTAGTGTACAATATACATACCTCATGTTTCTAATCAAATAAAATAATCCTATAAAAATTGTTTTCTGCCTTTCTAATATTACATCACTTTCGCTATTTACTATTTATTAAACTAAATACTGTTGATTTCATTGTTAAAAAACAAATCATTTTGTAAAACTAAGGAAAAGAGTAAACAAATAACCTGAGAAAACACTTCTAACAATATAAATTTCAGTTAATTTCCAGAGAATAATCCTTTTGTTCACATATTTGAAGCAGATACCTCTTTCAGTTATATTTTTATAAAAAACTTATTTTTTTTCAGTAGACATGCTTGTTTACTGTCAAGTTTATAGTACAAAGTACCTTATCTTTTTGTAGAAATAAGCACATTTGATTTACCACACCTTAGAACAATACCATTTTCAAATGTTCATGCCTAGAGGAGCAAGTTGCAGTAGATACTATTTTAAATTCTATAGAAACAAGAAAAACATTACAGTAAGCAATTATTTAGAGAAAAATACAGAACTCACAATCAACCAAAGTTTTAAATATATAATTTGAAATATCTAATTTTTTGTATGTTGTTTGGGTCCAAATCATTTTTAGTGAAAATTTATATTAGTAATTCCTTATATTTCTAATGTACCTACATGTTTTACAATTACTGCAAGAAATAATTTTAGAATTACTGCCTCAGACCTTCTGATTTATTAGGCCACTTTTGCAAATTTGCTTTAGATGCAATTTATATGTAAAACAATACTAAAACAGCAGTCACTGTCCTGTGCTGCACTTAGCTTACATGGTCTGCTAGACTGTGAGATCTTTGAGGGCAAGAACCAGAGCTTTTTAATTATCTATTCCTATCACTTAGTGCAGTGCTTTTCACAGGGTCTGCCCCATGAATGATTATTGAGTCATTGAAAGAATGATAACTAGAGTGAAAATCCCACTGTGCAATATATTTCACTGGAAATCTACCTCAGAGAGTTAGAAACTGTGCTTTTTTTGTCATCTGTATAAAGGTCGACTCTTTCAAAACTTAGTCTTTAGATTTCATTATGACTCTCATCCCCATTGCTAAAGTTTGCTCAAATATTATGAAGCTAAAGCTCTTTCTGTATGGTGGACATTTTCTTAATAATCTCAATTATAATTATGTATTTTTTAAAAATCAGTATAGCCTCTATGTAAAAGAAAGGTGAACTTCTACTACACAACCATGGACGAGGGCAAATGAATTAGACAGTTTGCCAGATAACAATGAAAGACAACACAAGATTGCTATTAATTCCCTACACCTTCAAAATTCCCAACTGCCAGATACACTTATGCTAGCTCTGGTAAAATGCTGTCTTATTCTTGTGGATGGCAGAAAGGAGACTCAGTATAAAAAGTGAAAATTGTACACCTGACAGTAACTCAAGGAAGATCTGCAATTACACCTCATGGGAAATAGAAAATTCTCAACCTATCAAAAAAAGTATCAGTAATCCATGAAGTGTACTTAAGTCATGAGGAAAGCTCAACAAACACGACAGGACCTTACACCTTGCCTGACACCAATGAAGATTTCTTGGTGCAATTTTATTAATAGATGTAAAATTAATTTTTATTATTATTCACATTGACTAATAAATCATACAATATTTAGAGTGTAGTATGTGGAATGATCATGTCCTGCAGAATTGGATTAAGGTGAGCGATTCTAATAGGTTCTGTCAGTTGACTGAATATGATAGATTCTCTCTCTCTCTCTCTCTCTCTCTTTTTTTACTTCAGGAAGCATTGCTGTTTATAATTCATTGTGGCTAAAATCAAGTTAGATTCTATTCACTTATTTTTCACTGGCGAGATTGTTTTCAGCAAGTTGACTTGTAAATATAATTGAAATAAGTGGTCGTAATGGATCGAACACTATAAATTTAGTTTCTTTTTACATTTACTTTTTGTGGTTGTTTAGTTTTTAAATTTCACATGATTGTAGGATTGATGTGAACTCTGGGTCTATGTAATAGAAATAGGAAATGTTCTTCACTTTAAATAAGAGAAAATATGAGGTAATATACAGGCAAAAGTTACTCAAAATTTCACGGGCATTAGGAAAATAAATACTAGATGACAAACAAAAAATAAGGATAAATAAATGTTTTCATTTTATACTGTATTTTTCTAGACAGTACTATATACTATATTGTCCCATTTATTATATATAAACGTGTAAAGTACTCAAGGGCACAGTTTGGGTATCTTTTTTATGAAATAAACATAGATTCATAGAAGTATATGTATGTATCAAGAGAGTTGGTAAATTCTGGAGTTGGGTTAGATTTTACTTTTTCTGACTTTAGAATCGATTTGGTGACCCATACTGCTTTTCTACAACATGATAAATTCTCAAAATATTTTCTCATCTCTTTTGCATTATCATTTTGTGATAGTCTCTTCTGTAAAGCACACGTGTTTTGTCTCTGTTCATTATTATAAGCTACATTAAAATATTGGATGACATAGCTTATTTGATAATGTAAGTGAACATAATATGATATTTAAAAATATATATGAAATCAAATGAAAATTGAGTATGAAATTGTGATTACAGTGACAACTGTTGTAAAATAATATCTACAAGATGTAATGGCAGACTATATTGTCTTAATCTAACCCTTCTGAAATTTAAAATATACGCTCTGGACAAAATATAAAAGACAACTATTTGAAAACATGGGAGACAATAAAAGCATTCAGAAACTAGAGGGATTTCAAATTATGAAAGAAGGGAACTATATTTGGTGACATCCAATTTGATACTTTTTCCTCTAAGAGGCATTAGGAGGCAGAATCAGAAAGTCTCCATATTATTATAATGATGTGTCAAAGGATAAAGTGAGGGGTTTACAAAGCAGTAGGATATTTAGATGGAACTGTGTTTCAGTATGTATCGAATTCCCCTGGAATTGTTTGCTGTTATTTATCATTCTCCATCTGATCATATCTTTTTACTTAAATGGTTGTTTTTTGGATATGAATTCAATATTCGCTTATGGTCACTTTTGTTGTTTTTACTTTCATAGTATGTATGGCAATATTCAAGATAACTTATCCTATAAAATATGAGATCCAGTATTACAAAGTATATTTTGATTCTATCAAAGATGTTTTCCTGATAGACTGCTACCTTTGGGTATCTGTGGAACCAATTCTCTTGGGTAGGATTTTGGGCATAAAATAATTTTTTTGTTAATAGATCTAATAGTTTGGTTATTTAAAACATTATCTTTGCTTTTTATATACCTTTAAAGTTTTCAAAGACATAAATTTGGTTTTATAACACAGCAGCTAGCTTAAGAAATATTTTACAGTGAAAAATGTTTGGTATCATTTTATGGGTAATGATAGATCTTCTAAACGATGAGTGAGATACTAGTGTTAAAGAATCCTAGGGTACATCTATCCTTCTTCCTGGTCTGTAGTCACTAAACACATTGGATAATGACCACAGTTTTAAAAACTTCAGATTTGCAGTTTACCAGCCTGGAGGGCTCATGCTTTACTCTTGTGGATATTAATTTTTGAAGAGGCCTCATTTTCTTCCAAAAGACAGTATAGTGTAAAGAGGAAACTTCCTTACTTAGTCTTGAGTTCAGATTTCAAACCTGTCTATTATCAGGTGTGATGTTAGGTCATGTAGCTTATACCAAGTTGTTGTTTTGCTTTTTTTTTTTACCTGAAATATTATTTTAAAGTTTTGCCTATCAATTTTAGTTAAGAAACTGGAAACATATCACTTGGCAAACTATTCTCAATAGTTCAAATTTAGGTCATTTTCTATGGATTGCTAAGATAAATCAATGAATTTATTTATGTGGTTTTTTTTGTTTGTTTTACTTCATTTGCTTTTCCCCTAAAAAATGTGATAATAACAGCAATATATTTCCTAGTGAGATTATTAGTCTTGTGTCTTTAATTCTTTTTAGTTCCCTAACCTGTATATTTATTGTTACATTTATTCCCTTTTCAGTGAGAAAACCTGAGTCACCTTGTTCATCCGGAAATGATGTATGAGTAGGAGTATGCTTTCTTATACATTATTGAACACACATAAGTTTTCCTTTTTGAAGCAATATTAATGTAAAAAAAATACAATAGTTAAATTGGCTGTCCTGTCAGCATCATCAAGTTTATGAAGGAGCTACCTATGCCTCTTGGGACAAATACTAACAAAACTAATCCGAGTCCAATTACAGTCCATCGAATAAAGGTTTCTCACTTATCACTAGATAAAGAGCCTGATTAGGTCCAGTCCATGATGTAATATTGAAACAAATGGGCACTTCTAAAAGCATTCACCCAACCTTAGATTCAAAGCCACTTAAATGAAGAAATGCAATACCTAGTTGGTGTATAAAAGACAAATATTACTCTGGACAGATGGAATTCTAAATTCTCGGGTTTAAAAGTGACTTGAGCAGTTTAATTTAAACATAATGCTTGAGTTCCCTCTGGAAAATATGAGCCAACTAGCCATGTTGTTACATGTGCATATGTCCTGTGTTCTCACTTACTCTACTAGATAATAATCTTTGGTTCATAACTTTTTAATCTTTAGCACCTCCATTGCTAGGTTACATATGTAACCCTACAAAATTTAGCAGACTTAGAAACTAATAAGTTATTGTAGTCAGTGTTTATTAATAAACCTAAGGTAAACTTTACCTTTTTTATTATCCCATTTTGTGTTTACAGAAAACATACAAGCACATGTACAAGAAAGCAATTAAAAATTTTCATTAATCTCAAAACATTTCGATGTATAGAAATTAAGAACAAAAAGCCCCTACTCAGGCCATTATATTCTTTCCTATACGTTTCTTAACTAGCATCTGAAATATAAAAAAATTTGACAATTTTCTTATTTATGAAGCAACTAAATGTCAATATAATATTTTTTAATCCTTTGTACCACCATAGGTCTCTCAATTTCAAATGTTGACAATACATTGACCTAGAATTAGATTTTCCCTTTTATTTGATTACTAATGTACAGCTTATATTTTAAGGTGATCAGACAAAACAATCAAGGAAGGTTTTCACTTTGAACGAAAGAAGCCCATCGACTCTACTAAGATTACTCAGGTGTTTTGATGTCTTGCCAGTATTTATAAATGGTCTGGTATAGTGTAATGTATTATAACAAATTATCACTAATTATGTCTGGTCATTTTCTTATTGCTTTTCCTCTTTTTTTTCTGTTACTTTTTTGTTCTGTGAATCAAATTTTCATCTTTCCATTGTCAATTAATTAATGAGAGTCTGCTCTATCACAACCATCTAGCTTATCCTTATCCTATTCATTCTCCACATAATTACTGTTCATATTTTATTATTCTCAAAACCTTTAGTGACTTCCTTTGAAGATATCTGTGAGTTAAGTTTCAATTTCTCAGTGGGACTGAAGGGAAGACCCCAATTTCCCTTTCTAGACAGTTTTTAAATTCTCTGAGTCCAACTGTTTTCTTCACCAGTTTTCAAAAATTGTAACCACATGTCCTCTATTTCTTTTCAAAATTCTGATTTTATTATAGAGTTCAATTTTCCCTATAACCACATTTACATTTGTCAGATTATATTTTCTAATTATTAGTATGGCATTAGTTCATCCCTTTGTACTTTGCTATTATTTCTGCCTGTTGTGACTTATTCTTCATCTCACATTCTGAAATTCTTGCATAAATGGCACTTCTTTGTAACACTCAACACTCTGACATTTTCTCCCATTTGAGAACCCCTGTAATTACTTGTGCTGAAAACATGTGCTTTTATTTATTTTTTAATTTTTCAATTATAGTTGACATACAATATATTAGTTTCAGGTGTACAATGTAGTGATTAGACATTTATGGAACTTAAGCAATCACCCTAAGTCTAATACCTATGTGACACCATACATAGTTATTAAAATATTATTTGCTGTATTTCCTATGCTGTAACTACATCCCTGTGATTATTTTATAACTTCCAGTTTGTACTTTTTAATCCCTTTACCTTTTAATACCCAGTTTCCTGCCCTCACCCCCCATTTAGCAACCATCAATTCATTCTCTATATCTATGAGTTTGTTTATATTTTGTTTGTTCATTTGCTTTTTAGATTCTACATGCAAGTAAAATCACATAGTATTTGTCTTTCTCTGTCTGACTTATTTCACTTAGCATGATACCCTCTAGGTCCATCCATATTTTTGCAAAAGGCAAGATTTCAGTCTTTTTTATAGCCAAGTAATGTTCCATTGTATACATGTACCACATATTTTTTATTCAGTTGTCTACTGAGGGACACTTAGGTTGTGTCCACCTTGGCTATTTTAAATAATGTCGCAGTGAACATAGGGTTGTTATTTCTTTTCAAATTCACATTTTGGATTTCTTCAGATAAATACCCAGAAGTGAAATTTCTGGGTCATATAGTAGTTCTATTTGTAATTTTTGAAGAACCTCCAAACTATCTTTCATTGTGGCTGCCCCAATTTACAATAGTTTCTGCTTTTAAATGGAAGTTTTGAATTTATAGTCCATTTTTTTCAATATCATCCTGTGCTGATCAAGCAAATACTTTGTTTTTGGTTTTGTTTTTGAAAAAAAAGAACATTTTAGTCTTACTGTAGTGAAAAGGACAAGGACAGAAGTTAAGTGACCTTAGAATTCCCTAAGAAGCTGGTGGGATTGAAAGATGGAAGTAGCAGAATTCAAACATGTGACTTGTTTTTTTCAGGGCTAGATCCTGAAGGTTCAGTGAATGAGCTCATTGGAGAAAAGCCCTTGTCTGGAATGACTTGTTATGGCTCCTGTCCCCATTTGCATGCTTTGGGGCTATGCCACTGAGGACATTTTTTGCCACTTGTAGAACTAAAGCTTCTTAGATAAAGGCCAAGAAAAACCCGTACTGGGATTCACAACCTGTGGCAACCACAGTGGAGGGGAGCATGCTTGTAATCAGAGTTGCCTCTAATGCCAGAATTTTGATAAGAGGCTGTGAAGCAGTGAAGATCAGTCTGTGTGGTGGGCCTAATAGAAATGAAGATCTGACTAATTATTAAAGGTGCAGTCTAATAGAATCTAACATTGCACCAGAATATGTAGCAGAAGAATTGTTACTGTGATCTTCATTAGTAATTTTAGTAATTATAGGTCTGTAATGAATTATAATTGATAATTATATTTGGTATAGTTACATTTTTTTCTTGAGGGTTTTGACTGCAAACTTCAGCAGAATTGCTGACCGTCATTCAGTTCACAAAAGATTATCGGTTTCATCATGAATAATATGGGTGCAACTTAGTAAGCTAAATGTTCTTTAAATAGTGAATTTTAAAAGTGCTTTGTTTTGTTGAAATTATATTACAAGAGCTTCCTAGGCATGTAACAACATTGAATCTATCAGGAGACTGGATAGAGGAATGCAATAGAAGCTTTTCAGTATACATTCCGTTACTAAAGCATTTACCATAAACACTGTGGCTTTATGACTTTGTGTGCCTATAAACATTGTCTTGTAAATGAAAATCTTGTTATTTAAATACATTTTAAAATATTGACAGATTGACACTTAGAATAATGGAATTAACTTGGAATACTAAAAGAAAATAATTGAAGGTATTACCTACGCTATATGCTGTTTAATGGATTGTATTTCCACCAGAAAAATAAATAAATTTGCATTGTTTTCTTGGGAAACCATTAATTTCTGACTCTATGTGAGCCATTGTTGGTCCAAAGGTATAATTATAGGACTTTTCCCTCCGAGAACACTTTAAATGAATTTAAAATAGAGTAGACGTGCAAAAAAAAAAAAAAGATAAATTATTGGATGTTTAAATTATAATATATATTGCATTTCTATTTTGAATGTGGCAAATATTTACATTAATCAACCACATAAACTTTTTACATTCTGCTTTCTGTATTTATAGTTGACTAAATATTACTCAATTTTAAATAATGAAAATGAGTTTTATTTTAGAACAACTTTCAGAACCAACAGAATTTCAATATGAGTGTTAAGTATACTTGTTTTTAGAGATTTAGAGATAACAATCTGGTCAGTAGAATTTCAATTAAGTTACAATTCTCCCAGATTTTCACAGTCATCTTCAAAAGAGGTAGCATAATTTTAATATATACTGAGCTTTCCAAAAAAAAAAAAGGCAACTGCTTAATAAAAAGTCTGTTACATTATTTTTATTGATGTTGTTTACAGGTCTTTTAAGAATTGGCCACCATATCATTATTATTGATGTCAATGTTATCGTCTATTAGTATACCTATGTATTAGTTACTTGTGCATTAGAACTGCAAATTTAATACAATTCACCAATGTCAGTCCGCATTTCTAATTGTTGGGTTACAAGTGAGTTTCTTTATGTGTGAGCATCTGACTGCTTCACTGTGTTTCTAGAATAGTAATGCTGAGCATTTGTGCATTAAAACACAAATTCTTTTATTATAACATTATTTCCCTCTATCTCTTCTGCATTACAGTTCAGGCATTGTGTTGATATTTTTATAAGGCAGGTAAACTGTATCATCTACGGATTTAACTTCAAGTAGTAAAACTTTTTTAAAAAGGGAGTTGTGTCTAATAAGACTGAAAAATCACTGGCCTAGGAGATTCAAAGAATATTAGTCAGTTTTGCTTTTCAAACTATTGTACATTCCCCCAAGGATCTAATTTACCAAACACATCGAATCTGCTGTAAGAAGTTAAATATGATTGAGATTAAAATAATACAATGAATTTTGAATGAATAACAAATGAAAGTAGTGCTCAAGGTTGCAGAAGGTTGAATTTTGCCCATGGAAATAAGGATCAGTGACTATGAGACAGTTATTAAGTGCAGCAAAGTTTTAAAGCTCCAAAATATCAAAACAATGATATAAAGTCAGTGTGAATTAAGGGAAGAGATTATGTAAGAAGTCGTCGAAAGTGGTGAGCTAGAATGCCAAAGATATCTTTTTTGTGTATTTTAAAATATTTTTGGCCCAAACTTAGGAAATTTCGATTGATGTGATATTTTTTATATCTGTGACAGCAATAGAAAGAAATGATCCTGGTATGAAGAAAAAAAAAATAGAAGTAACTTCTGGTCCATTATGTCATTAATATAGAGACTAAAAATTAACAACTAGTGTGAGTAATATGACTTTTTTTTCATTAAGAACTCTAGAAAACAGAGCTTGCTCTCTCTTCTAATATTGAAAGTAGATTGTTTTTCCATCTGGTTTTTGTTTCATGGAAGAAAACAAAAAAAAAATGATGATTTTCTAGGGTATATGTTTTTGACTGGAGGAAAAAAAACAGTAAAATAAAAAAATGTGTCAATGATGCAGAAAAAAGTGCTGAGATTAAAGCTGTGATATGTATGTTATTTAGATTTATAGATAAAGGAATGAGTTCAGATTCCAGATAAATGTTAATTCTAGAATGGAATACTTTATGATAATGGCTTTTCATTTATCAAAGAGCTAGAGCATAAGCTATTAGTAAGACATACAGCAGAAATCTCAGAAAGACTTTATGATTAAAATTCTTCTAAGTATATCCAAGGACATGAATGACGAGAGTAAGTATTTCAGAGTGAAATTTCTTATACGTTTTAGTTTCCTTACATAATCTGCTGATATTATATGATGATAACTTAGTTTATTTATGTTAATAAATATTTTGTTTTGTTATGACTGAACATGAGAGTGGGGAAAAACTCAAACGTATACACACACACACACACACACACACACACACACACAGACACACACACACATCTATTCAATCTGCTGATCTTTGACGTGGAAGCACATACTGTGGGAAAATGTCCACCTCCAAAGAAATCCAAACAGCAATAAAACCTATCACTTATTAATATCTATAGTGTACAGTGGGCTTCACACACAATATCACATAATTCTAACGAGTTTGTACTCAGGCATAAGTCTATTGGACGCTTTATTCTTTGCCAAGAACCAAGTTTTTATGAAAATGGCATATCTGAACAAGAATTCCAATCTTGCATTTCAAACAACCAAAATGACTTAAGGAAAAGCTTAAACTGCAAAATGAATATATCAACATATGCACTTTTATTGCTTTGCTTTAAAATATTCACAGTTAAAAACATGTTTTCTTAGCCTGGCTCATGTATAGAATTTCATAAAAATGTAATGAATGAATGGAAGGACAAATGAAGAAGCTGAAAAACAACATTTATCTGCATAAAATACTTATTAAGTTTATCATCTATATATTTAAAATAACTAAAGATGCATACATATGAATAATTGGAGTAGATATTATTATATATACATTCAACAATGAATAATTTTGTAATTCCTCTTAATAAATATATTTTAAAAATACATAGCGGTTATTAAAGTTTGTCAGAGGTCTTAAGTCCCTTATAGCTTTTAAAACCTCCATGAAACCAGTTTCAGACACTAGTAACTTTATTTTTATACATTGCAATCACAATCTGCGTCAGACCACAGAATTCAAAACAAAACAAAACAAACAAACGAACAAAAAACAAACCTGTTTTTTACATTATTTATAGATGGGGGAGGAAAAAAATGACAAGAATGTCTTTGTTGACATTCCCTCACACAACCCTTATCTCAAATTAACAATTGATCCTACAATGAGATTAAAAGGTCTTTCTTTTGGTTCCCAGAATTGCATTCCTTCATTTTTCCTCATGTATCCTCAAGTCCCATATTTTTCCCTGTATTCCTACCTGTCTTATAGACAGGTTTGCCTAGTTAGCACTATTTATTTGTCTCTGCAATTTGGAATGATATTGTTGCTGGTTTCCAGAAATTACAATATATGGTCAGAAGTCTTCATTTGGTTTAAACCAGGATTTCTGAAAATTTTACCTAGGTTACCATGACATGGAAATCCAGGATCAGAAGTGCCAAGTGTTGGGAATCAGGTATTTATTAGAGTACACGTGATGTTTACTTTTTCATGAAAATTAAAAAATAGGGGACATCAGAATCACACACAAAAAAAAGCAGATTATGTATTTATATTTCTAATAATTTAGTTAATAGATGGTTTTTATTCAAATGATAAACTCAGTTATTCTCAGGTAATAATCTCCTGATATCATCACCCAGTGAAATTATAAAAGTTTATTTAGTCAAATTTAATTTAATTTAATTATCCATATATCCTTGTACATTTTCTGACTTTGATTTTTTTTGGACTACCATTTTTTTTTCTCCATTTTAAGAGCCTCTCCTCTATCAAACCCCCTTTCCACCCTATTTCTTGGTTTAGTGCATTAGCTTTTCTTCTCCCCTGCAAAGAAATGGAGCATTAAATGTATACTAGTTGGGTTACTGGAGCTTAAAGCTCTGGAAGATTGAGATACTGTCTATTGTCCATCCCATTTCTCATAAGACCAATTATCTAGAAAAATAAAATGCTTAGCAGAAGTTCTGGGCATATGATTGCCTCATGTTGCATGTGATTTTTCCTCTTGTTCATTAATTGTCGCCGCAAGAATTTGGATGCTTCTATATATGAGACATGACAAATTTTCCCTAGCTCCTGGGACATCCTAAATACATAAAGCGATAGTGGTATGACATTGAAATGCTAATCAGAGAGTAGCAAGCAATTTGGCTAAAACAATAAAAGAAAGAGAAATTAAATTTAAATAAATTCGAGAACTAGAGAGGAAAAGACAAAGAGCTGGAGTGTAAAACTTTCTCGTTAGAATTTCCATGGATCTCCATCTTAGATCAGAAGAGGCACTGACTTTTCCTGGAATGCAAAGCTGTATGACACAGAAAAATGTTACAGTGACCCCAGCAAGGTGGGCTCCGTTTCTCATTTATTACCAGGAGAGATTTCGCTTAGCGCTCACCACCATGCAAATGCTACATATGCACTGATAATACTTATGAATTGAAGAAGACAATATGACTTCTCTATTTCTCTGTGTTCTTCCTATCCAACATATGCTACTTGCATATCTAAACCTACTCAGAAATTATGAAAATTTCCCTTTCAGCCAGGGAAAATAAATAAGGGATGGTTTTAGTTTAGTCTGCATTTCTCTGTTGGAAATCTTTCCAATTCAGAAACCAGAAGATTTTTCATGCTTTTGAGTTTAAAAGCTGAGCAGCACTTTAAAAACCAATGGAAAGGACATTAGAGGGCACTCTAGCCCAACTTTCCATCCAGTTAAATGTCCTGGGTAGAATGGACAGGAAAAGGCAGAGTTTCTAGACTCTTGCTTATCTTTGATACTCTAGTAATACTTCTTAAAAAGCACTCAAAGAAGAGAGAAGTAGTCATCAAGAAACCTTTCTCTGCAGTAGAAAAAAATGAATAGTTCCTGCCAAAGAGTGAGCAGCGCGAGGACTTTTCTCTGATTCTTGGTACTTTGCCCTCACCTCACTTTTGTCCCTCCACTCATATTTGTATTAAGAGATCCTCAAACAAGTATTAGGCCCAGTTAGATGATCTTTAAAAGTATCCTTCAATTTTGACTTCTGTCCCTGGTCTTCACATTTCCTTCACATAGTCTGTGGGGAGTGGTAAAATTATTAGTGAGGTATATTTGGCCCAGGAGCTTGTAATCTCTTTGTATCAAAAGGAATTTATTTAATCATTCCCCTCAATTGATGGAATGTGCAAACGTTAAGCTTGGGTTAAATGATGCCATTAGCAGATGGCACTGACACAGACATGTTTTACAGCCTCTGCTGTAGCCCTTAAAGCCCATGAGTGATCTATAGCAAAGCAGTAAATAACATTTACATGAAATCTTTGAATAGGTCACAACATCTTCGGAGAATGACAAATGAAGATGAGCCGTAACCTAGTCAGCACTCAGAAACGATTCTTGATAAGGCTAATTCATCTGGTCACAGACAAATAACAGAATTTTCTCAAGTGCTGACACTTTTCTTTTACATGTGAAAGATTATTAAACTGCATTTTAGGAGCTGAAGAACAGATATTCACTCAAAGGAAATGATAACCTAATGCACGTTGCATCCTGCGTACATTACTGCTTTCACTGCCTCCTGCCCGCCCACACCTCGTTAATTCCATTTGTGCATTATTCATGGTACTAACACTCAACTGATTAAATCTAAAAGGATGATCCTGAACATAACCAACCTGAAAGAGCACATTTTCTTCCACACATGTAGTTTTCATTTTCAAAGGCATTTCTTAAGATTATCATACTGAATTTTCAAAATTCATTTTAGACAAGTTCTAATTTTAAAAATTAATTACCACAATGGAAAAAATATGCTTATAGATACTGATTTAATCAGATTTGTTACTAAATATTTTATACAAATAGAAATATTGATTTTAAACAGAATAAAGATTTTATATATTACATATTTACTACATTTAATGGGAAAACTAGTGTGACTCAAAAGATATTGGCCTCATACTTGCCCCAAGCTACTCTTTTCCCTAGAGAAATAAAATAAATAGTAGATGACATAATGAAATTGCTTTTTTCTATAGTTCTCTAATTTTTGTTCTAATGTAAAGTTCCACATAAAATCAGTGCTTTACAACATATACTGTATGCTAATTTCTATATAATAGTGTGACACCTAGTTAAAATGTGTTATTTATGCACTATATATTGCTCCTAATAAATAATTTCAGACTAGTTCAGCATTATTAAACCCCTTAATCTGTTTGAGACCAATTAAAACAGAGCTCTTAGAGAAGCATCTATGATATAATGCTTCATATAGTCAGAAATATCTTTGTAATATTCAAATTTAAATCTACATTGGGTAATAAAGGGAAAAGTGAAAATTCATTTTTTATCCATTTTAACATAAAACTATGGGTAATCTGGTAGTTTTTATTAACATAATTACTTTGATTAGCTCCACAGTATGTAATGTGAGCAGCATGATGTAATAGAAAGAGCAAAGACTCATGAGTCAAATAGTCCTGAGTTAGAATTCCAACATCAAACATTAGCGTTTTGATTAATACCTGTTTAAAGCCTCAGTATCATTATTTGTAAAAACATAAAACTAGAACTGTGGTGAATATTAAATAGATACTGAATGTAGAAGATTTCATAGTGTCGAGACTCAGCAATAATGTAGCTTTGCTCTATGTCCTTATAATTATCTGGTTTCTTAAACATGTAACTTTTTAACGCCACACATTTCATTAAAACAGTTTCCTAGTCTACTCTCAATATTATATTTGCAACCTAATTTTTTTTTTTTTTTTGCAAAAGTACTATCCTTGACTTTAGGCACAGAAATAATTAGGCATAGATACCAGACTTAGAAACAATACTTAAAGCTCATGTAAAAGAGCAGAAATTACAGTAAATTATACTGACCCACAGTAGATATAATAGTATATATAATTCATTTTCAAATATATCCTTTTTCTCACTTGTATAACATTAGAAAAATTAGACATATGCATTAAACTCATCACTGTTTACATTTAAGCATATATCTTTCTAGGTCTATAAATCTCGATCTTTTTAAAATACACATAGTTATCTGGAGATTCCTCCAAATTGTTACATATATCTCCATTGACACCATGGTGGGTTTGTCTTATTATTTCCAGACAATGGTAGAAGTCCTTGTTCTTCACCTGACAATAATACAGTGGGAAAGGGAAGAGGGACCTAGTTATTGTCCAGTGGGAGTGGAAGTCCTGAGTCGCCAGTTGGTGTCTACTGACACCATGAGAGGGAGTCAGCTCCTTACCACCCAAGCAAGTATGGAAGTCCCAGCTCTCTAGTTGGTAATCTCTGATCCCACCCTGGTAGGAATATAGGGGTACCTTATTACAGACTTGCAAGGGTGAAATTCTGATCCCCCTAGTCGGGCATTGCTTGCTGTGGGTAGGGATGAGACTAGAGCTATTTCTGTGGTATTTGGCTGAAATAGCATGGTTATTATCTAAAATATTTCTGTCTTGCTAGCCTGTCTCCTTTCCTGGTCTTTTGGCTAGAGACAGCAGGCTTTTCCCCTCTGATTTGATTTATTGGTATTTATGGGTTACCAGGCTACTTCAGCTCCATGTCTGGGGTATATGCGATTAAGCGCGCGCACGCACACACACACACACACACACACACACACACACACACACACACACACCTCACCTCCATGTCATTTCTCAAGTTGTAAGATTGCTAGCTGATCTGCCTTCTTTTGTTTACTGTTAAGAGTCTTATTAGGTTTTTTATTTTTTGTTTTAAATAATGGTAAGAGTTTTTAGTTGTACTTACAGGTGGAACAGGTGGATTAGGGAAAGGTTTATCTATTCCAACTTACTTTTTATATTGAAGAAAATCCTAAGGCTCTTCATGCAAACCTCACCTCTAAGCTCACCTCCTATTTTAGTCAACTGCATCTGAAGTATTACTATCTTGTTTTTGCTACAACACACTTTCTTGATTATATTCCAATATTTGACTCCCTCAATCTTCTTCCTAACAGAACACCAATTTGTTTAGGTATTTACCTCTTTTTCATGTGTATGTGCTTCACTGACAGCTGGTCATACTTCAGCATGGGGGGACAGAAGAGGTATTGATGGGGTTAGCAGATATGTGCCAGATATATACCATACTATATATGGTATATCTTCCCTTTATTAATTATTATTTTAGGCACATGTTTGTGACTCAGTCTAGTGAATGTGACATGAGGGAAAATCAGTGGGAGGCATGTGGGAAATGTTTTCTCAGTCCTAAAACAGACAGACGGGACATTTTCATGTGTGGATGTGACCTGGAAACTGCCAGAGCCAACTTGAATTGAAAGAGGAAAGGGATGGCAGAGGGCAAAAGTAAGGAACTGGGATTGTAACAACTTCATTCAGGAATGAAATTAATCATCTCTGGAGTTGATCTTCTTCTGGAACTCTTGTTTTGTAACATAAATTTATTGACTTTTAAAGCCACTTGAATCAATTTTTTTTTTATTCCTTGCCACTGAAAACATGTAAATTTCTTCAAAAGCTATCAAAAATATCTCTTAAAAAAAGCAATAGTATTTATACAAAATAATTCAAACAAATGAACTTATCATTTTTAGAACAGAAGGCTTAGAGAGGTCTGCAAAAATGCATTCATTGAGTTAGCTATGCTTTTGTAATGCTTGTATATAATGTCGGATTATTCTCACTACATATCCTAGAAGAGTGAGACTGGGTCTCCAGGAATAAGAGATTTGTTTAAAAGTACACAGATTTGGACGGTAGATTGGAATGGGAATTCAAGCCAGGACTTGTCTGAATCTGGTGGTGCCGATTATTATATGTACAAACTCCATTACGTAGCAAATGCCACCTGGTGTACTTGTGGTTGAGACATTCTTCTATATATTAGAAGATATTCTTGTAATATACAACCTGAGAAATTTGACATAATGCAGTATTCTCCAGGAGATCAGAATTTGTTTCTTCCATGGATAGGGAGATTTTTCTTTAATTGTTCTATACACACAGCAGAGAACTTTGGGGAACTACTAACTGTCCTTGAGGGACACACTAACCGAACAGCTGGAAGACTGTGAGTTGGCAGGCAGAACAGCAGGCTAGAGAGCTAGAGACCAGAATTTCAAATTCCATTTCCCATTCCTAAGGAGGAGTGACCTTGAACAAATCCCTGTGTTGGGCATGCCTCTGCCCCAGCAGAAATCAACATGGAAATTGGGAGGTAGGTTTGATGTACATTTAATATATCTAGTCTATATACCTTAAGGCTGTTTCCATGGAAACCTGCATTCATTTGGAAACTTAAATGTGTTTGCCAGTGGCAGATGTTTATGATATCACATCCCAGTGCAATGATATCTAACCTTCGTTTTGTGCTATCAGGAAGAGGCGTTCTCAAAGGCTACTAAGAAACTCCTAAAGTTATAAATTCATTTTAAATTACTTTAAAATATAGAATTATGGAGTTGAAAATTATTATGTTGTAAAATGAGCAAACCCTGATTAACCTAATTTCTCTTTAAAATGTTAAAAAGCCAGGGCTTGTCTGAATTTGATGGTTAGAATAGAATAGAATAGAATAGAATAGAATAGAATAGAATAGAATAGAATAGAATAGGTCAACGTATCAATAGTAAAGAAAACAGAAATATTATTCAATAATGTGACTGATTCTAAAAAGAATTTCCAAGAACCAAAATGCAAAGAAGGTTTCAACACAGTGCAATAGGATACTGAGAGTTTGTCTTCTTAATTCTAACATATACATTTTACACAAAGACATAGATTCTTTGTCAATAAGAAAGGAAAAAGTCCTTCCACCTCCTTTAAAAGCATACTTTCAAAGCGTTTTGTATTATTAATGGTAGAATATTGTGGTGGTCAAGAATCCAAACTTAATGTAAAAAGTTCTCATTGGAAAAATATTGACAAGTGTCAGGAAATGGTTTCGTTCCCATTTTAAAGTGTTTTCTGCTTCATACCCCAAGATGTTCTCTTAGCTTTGTTCTTTTCTGTTATCTGTTTTATAATTATATAGTGAAGCTCTCACTGTAACCATCATATTGCCACAGCATGGCATTGTACCAAACTGAGATGTCACTAAGAATATGTCTCCAAGCCTGGAAAAATGATCAAAGTGACTACCTTCCTATGGGAACACTTACATCATCATCTTTGAAAAATAATGAAAGGCCACCATAATTGACATTATCGCATGTTGTTATTATCCCTAAGGCTTTTATAAAGCATAGTATAGACAATACCCTCATAATAATATAGCCTCAAATACAGATAACTATTCCTTTTTATGTTACAGTTGCACTAACCTCAAGCTGTAAGTTAATAAAGGTGAAAACAAATCAAGTTGGAATTGATTAAAAACACAGATAAGAATAAGTCACCTTAAAGGAAGACAATGAAGTTTAAAAAATAGCAAGACTACCAAAGAACCCATATAGGGAGTTACACAGCATTATCCGATTTACAAAAGAAAAAGCACCCATAACTTATAATTAAAAGTTAATATGCAACAGTATGTATGAATAAAACCATTTAATTAAATATAAAAGATTTTAAAACAGTTTGGCATTATTTAACAGATTCTAAGAATATAAAATTAACAACTATAATGAGGAAATAAAGGGGAATTATATTTTTATGCTGGAGAAAAGTTGTCAAACATTTGATAAACTAGAAATCAGGTCTGAAAGGAAGCAAATCGTAATGAGGTACAGCTCCACATTTTTCAGGTTGTTTCAAAAGCCCATATTACAATATTCTTGCAACATAATCATTACAATATTATGAAACCGTTCTCCGTGGCCTCTCACATTTTAGCATATCTTACAAGCAGAGGCAATGACAGCCCTTTGTTCTATATTTTTTTTCTAGGATGTTTGTGTAGTAAACAGCTTTGGAAAACAGAAGAGTGTGTTCTTTCAGACTAAAGGCGAGCACGTTTGCTACTGAGTAAAATAGATTCAGGTCCCCTAAGGTCAGGGCTTCTGTTGTGTAATACAACCCATCATGTGTATAAGCATCGATATGTGCCAATTTGTGCCACCTCCATGAATCCTTTGTCTCTGACCCAGTCGTCTTGTTTCTTCTCCCAAAATCCATGAAACAGTCGCAGGCAAACTCGTTAGCTTACAATGAGATAAAATTGCAATGTTTCACAATTTTCACAATTCTTAGCAGTTATGGCAGTGAGGATAGGAGGCTAAAAAGATGTACCTTTCTGGTAGAGAAAAGACAAAGCATTCCGTGACTATGTTAGGGGATCAGAGAAAATTCACTGGCATCTCGTATATACTAAACCAAGTGTCGGGCAAGGGTTGTGGGGAACTGAGAGTAAGGGTCCCTCACTCTCATACCTGTTGATGAACATTAGAGGCTGAGTAGTGAGAGGTAGGATAGAAACAAGCTTCCAAAATTGTACCTTGATTGCCACTCGCTCCTCTCTGTGCAGTCTGAGAAAGGGCTTTTGTATGACAATATGACAATTGGGTCAAAAACAGCATGACTCAAGAGAAAGACAGTGTAATTATGGCTGTTGAGGCAATGAGTTATCTAACCTGAAATAAATGGGAGTATCAATGAGGACCTTTTATGTAATACAAATCTTTGCATCGACCAGAAACATTAAAAGTTTGATTTCTGGCTGAGTGGGTAGTAAATTTCCGTTGCATATGCAGTCACTCCTGCTTTTCATATCCTGTCCACACCCCTTCCCCATGTTTTCCTCATTTGCTACACTGACCTCCACTACTTTATGGGAAAGGATGATTCAGGGCAGGGCTGTGAATATTCTGTCTTCAGAGGGCCAATGGCCAAATACACTCATTCAAGTATGCTGGGTAACTTCAGAGAGGGGAAGGACTTTAACCTTTATGCATCTTTTGGATAGAGGTAATCCATTCATCATCCTAACCGTGGGAGGAGGAAGAAGGCAGTTTCAACTATATATTTTGAGCAACATTTGCAGTGGAAAAGGGAAATTAAAGTAATCTCATAGGAAGAGGCCTTCAGGTTGTGTCTTCCTTATCTGAATGTATCCAAGGAACTAATGTGTTTTATGCTCGTATTTCTCTATGTCAAAAGTGTCAGAAGGAATTCTCCCCATCAGAAAGAGTAAAAAGTAGAGAAATTTTAATGTAACAAATTTCCCTGTCATTGCTACCAGGGGATAGGTAAAAATTTAGTGTCAGTTCTTCTATACTCAGAAGTCCAAAGTGTTCACTGTTTAGATAATATTCTGTTGATTGACAATTCAGATGCATGCATTTCAATATCTGTGACAATAGGGTTAGCAAATATTTGCCGAGAGGGGTGGGTTATAAATCCCAGCAAAAATCAGAGGCCATTAGAAAAAAGAAGTTTCCTGAGCCACGTAGGCAGATTCACAACACTCAATGCCTCCTATAGTCAAGGAGAAACTGCTGTCTCTTTAACCACAGTCACTAAGATATAGATCCAGCATCTTATTGGACTTTTTGGTGCTTCATTCAGGCTTCCTACTTGGTCCTCTATATCAGCTACCATCCCTCGAGTGAGGCACAAACCAGCAGGATGCAATAGAAGCTGTCCAGTAAACTGTGGCATTTCCTCTACCTTTGGGACCCAACTACCCCGAAGGCTCCTTTGAACTAACATTCTCTGAGACTGCTGATATGGCTGATTGGATCCTCTGGCAAAGGAAGTCACCCTCCACGCAGAGGTGTCCCTTGGGTTTTGGACTTATTGCTCCCCCGCACCAGACACAGCTATCAGTTCAAACCATTTTCAAAAGCAGCTATTAGCTTGCTGCTGGCCTATAGTTGAATCTCTATATCTGATGCATAGAAGCCTATGACTCTCTGGACTGATATTCTATTTTGGCGTGAGTCAACTTGGACTAAATGACTAAGTAGACATACTTGTCAAGTAGAAAAAGTAAATGAGAACACAGCTAATTAGGCCCTAGTAGCACCACAGCTTTACATTTAAAAAAAAAAAAAAAAAAAAGAGTGACTCACCCACTAGGGCAAACTTTATTTCCTACCATTATTCTACACACTGAAGGAAAGACACTGGTTCATTGGGCCTCTCAGTTCACTCAGATTCCTCTAACTGCCTAGACTGTTTTACTGATACTCCTGCTAAGCTGAAGCCCAGTGGTGTCTTCTAGGCTGCTGCATTTCAACCTAATGCAAGCTATTCAGAACTGAAAATTAAAGTGCTTGTTCTGCTCAGTGGGAATAACTTAAGTCTTCTCATAGCACAATCCAATAGTCACATCAATGGACCTTTTTATATTTTTTATTGACTATTGAACTGTTGACAATGGCTTAACTACTTGGTCTACCACTTGGAATACCACTTACTGGCAGGACAAATCAATCCTTTTGGGGTCATGAATGAAACATATCGTGGTTGCTGATTGAACTGGCTGTGCCACTAATGTACATGCCTGCAGTTAGGCTGTGTTCCCTGATGAGAACCATCAAAATCAAGTTGCTGATTGAACCCACACCACTTGGATTGCCACTGTTGCTGCCTAGGCCCATCATCATACCAGACATGGGAAGACATCCACCATAATAGACTGGACACAAAGAAAAGAACATCAAACCTTTAGACTATTCCTGGGTGGTTTCTAACTGCTGACCAAGACGGCCAGACCGACTTTAAGGTGGGCTTCTTCCTGCATTCCCCGAAATCTTTCTGACCGCAGCTCTTACAGAATCCAGATGGCCCAATCACAGAAGTCCCTCCCATCGTTTTTCTTAGAGTATTTACTTTAGAAGCCCATTATTGTAAATTATTTCTCTGCCTCTTTGAGATATACATTTTTAAAACCTCTTACCAATTTTACCAACCAGGACTCTCTCAAAACCTAAGAACCATCCCTTTGACATGTAACCATCAAAAAGGATAGCTCCCTATCTCTCAATCTCTTTGGGAATCATAGCCTAACTTTCATGAACTTCTAGCTCCAAGTTGTAAAACTACCTCCTGCCATGACAATAGAAGAAAGTTTATTTTTTTGGGGGGGTGGGGGGTAGGGCCAATTAGCAAACACAGATGGCCTAGGATCCTTTCATTCTACCTCTCAAAAACTCTCCTGCCTTTTATTTTAATTGAGTTGTATTCAGACTGTATTCTGATCTCTCCCTGCTATTGCAATAGCTTTGATTGAAGTATTTCTTGCCTGTTTAATTTCTTCCATTGAAATTTTTGCTTTGATAGCACTGATGACACTTTTTCAGGATAAGATGTGGCATACTCCAGTTTGATCACCTGACTATGGCTGCACCGTGTGGTGCTTGAAACTAAGTATGACTTTGGTTTGGCTTTCCAGACCTTTTGCAGTCTGATAATGGTGAGAAATGGCCACTGAACAATGGACCAAAAATCAAGCTATTCAATGGACTTTCCCTGTTCCTTATCATCCAGACATGTGATATTGTTTAGCATTAGAATGGTTACCTCAAACATTTTCTCAAAAAAATTTTCGGCTCTACCTTATCCAGTTCATTCTGGTTCATACATCTTAGCGAGGCAGTTTGGCCACCAAATGTGGCTGCTTCCAGAAAAAGATCATCTCCTCTAGGCCACTTTCTAGCTAATAGTCAAGATAAAAAGAGTAGGTTTTATATAGACCAACTTTTAAAGCTCAGGATTCCTCCCTGACTATTCCTGGGCCTTATGCTCCCTCTCCCCACCCCAACCCGCATCACAATTCCGGGCTGGTCTGGTGGGAGCACTCTCCAGGTGACAGCATAGCCAGAGGAGGGCTCAGGGATTCAAACTTAAGTCTGGGTCAGCCACCTGGATTTTCCTGTTAAAGTGACATGATCCTAGATCATAAAGATACTAACCACTTGATTGAGTATACTTCTTCCTGAATTTCCCTAGAGTGGTTCATGTGAGCCAAAGTAGGGGAAATAATGAGTCTCTGTACATCTTCTAAAAATCCTTGTCCTACTTCCACCTGACCCCTCTGAATGAAAGAATTGGATGTGATTAGATATGATTACATAAAAGGTCCAATTAGCTAATGGAATGAGATACACTCGTAATTTGGTGGAGAAGGGAATGCAACGTATCTGACACCTCAGGTCCTGAAAGATAAATGGAAGAGAGAAACATTAATGATCTTTATTTTCAGAATAGTTTCTGGAGTCTTCCTCATGAAAGAAAACACCTCTGTGTGGATCTCTCAAACTTTTGCAAGCGCATTAATTTAATTGACTTCTGAGTCTTCCCTTATCTACTAGACAGTTCTGACCAAATTTAACTGTGATATGATTTGATCCCTTTAACCATACCAAGAAGTCCATTGGTAACTATAATGGATGGCCCCAGCTCTGGTACCTTCCATTCGAAAAACTTCTTAACGTCTGTAGAAGCTTTTTAGTTAGATGGACAAATGCAACCCAACTGGTATAGAAAACACCACAGCCTGGATTGACTGCTCTCAGATAGTTTCTACAAAAACAAGGACTGAACTCAATTATTCAAACTGAACTGGGAAACCCAGGACTTACAAACTGTTCAGGATGCCATATTGGAGACACTCTCAATCTGTGACAGCCCAATTTACTTAGGTCCCACTTGTAGGTCCAAGTAAATATAAACAATGGTTTCTTTCCAAGGGGACTACCTGCACCCAGGACTATACCTCTTATGTAGGACCAAGCATTAACTTGCTTTTCTCCTGAAAATCTGGTGATTTATACCTTAATCTGTGGTTATAAGAGATCTTCAGTTATTTAAGTAAACACACCTGGTGGGGTGGATCATGTAGCCCTCAGATTAACTGGGAGGGGTCTCCAAAATGAGGCAGTTCTTGGTTACTCAAGGGAACTTTCTGGAAGAATAAACTGATTTGTTTTTTATGTGCACCCTTTGGGCAGTTACCCCAACAATAGGAGTCATTTAATTAGGGAAGAAGATATTAAATTAGTCCCTGACTTTAGCTGAAGTAATCAATGGCGTCCTGGGCTCTAGAAGACATTCAGCCTAACCTTTGAAAATAAATCACTGGCCAGATTTATTCTGGATCTTATTCTGGAATAGAATTGACTTCTGGTTTCTTTTTGTGAGTGAAAATAGAAGCTGTATGTGGGAACATGCCGTGTCGTGCCAGGATTAACACCTTAGAAGAGTAAGGGTAGGAGCAGAGTTTAAAGAGAAAGCCATCTGGCTTTTCAAGGTATACTGAGTTGTTTGTAGTGGTAGAGGATTTGGATTTGTTCAGCTGTCTAGGTCCTGAAGTGGGGGTAGGGGATTGGAGGGGGAATGGTTGAGGTTATTACTACATGTTAGTCTCTTCCTGCTGTTTGGATTCCTATTGATAGTAGTTTTGATTAAGTGCTATTTGAGACAAGGTGAGAGGACTTTTTCCCAGCCTTTATCAGACAGTTTAATTAAAGTGGCTAAAGGAGTGGCGTGCTAATGAAAAAATTCACTTAGAGGATGGTGTAGAAAATATGAGTGAATATTATAGTGAGACAGTTCTCCATGGATCTCTGAGTTTCTACTTACTTTACTAGCTGATGCACAGACTGACGTCTGTTCCAGACTATCTTTTCAAGGATATTTTTATATAGCAAATAGTCAGAGATAGCATCTTCTACTGGAACGAAGGAATAATGTTCTTTCTGAAGCAAGGGCTAGAGTGCTCACTGCCCATTATAAAAGATTTGGGTTTTCCAAGCTCAGGAATTTTATTCTGTTCTGCATCCTACTGAATATGCAGTTATAATTTGGCCTTTGTCTCATCGCCCTGTAGAAATAGGGGCTTGAGGAACTGGATATTATTAATGCTATGAGTGATAAACTGTCCTTTATCTCTGACCTAGGAATCTCATTTCTTACATCTGCATCATTAAAACAGTAACAGGATAATTTGTCAGTTTTCAAGTCGTGTGAAATCACCTGCATTTCATATTTCTCAATAAATACAATAAAATAATGAAAAAAGTTTAGCTGGAATAACTAAAGAAAACATTCAAATAAAATCGTACATAAAAGAGGAGACATTAGAACTGATTCCATAGAAACAGAAAGGATAATAAGGAACTACTATAAACAATTATACACCAACAAATTATACATACTATAAGAAAGATAAATTTGTAGAAACATACAATCTACTAAGAATGAATCACAAGGAAACAGAAAATCTGAAAACTGAAATAAGCGAGTGACAGAGAACATGACTGCATGACTCTATTACATGATCTACCTAAAACAGTCAAACTCCAAGAAACAAGTGTAATGGTGGTTGCCAGGGTGCTGAGAGAAGGAGATGGGAAGTTGCTGTGTAACAGGGATAGTTTCGTTTCTACAAGATGAGTAATTTCTAGTGATCTACAGTACAAATTTTTTTCTAAATTTAGTTAACAATACTTTGTTGTGTATTTGAGAATTTGTTGAGGGTAAATCTTGTGTTAAGTGTTTTTACCAAAATAATTTTTAAATGCTATAACCTAACAATGATCATCTATAAGGTACTCATCACATTGCTTCAAAGTATGTTTTTGTTACTTTTGCCTATTGTAAGAAGACAACTAGTGAAGTAATGATAATCAAATACTGAGGATTGTATTGAACCCAGGTTAATCCTTAGTGTTTTCATTTTCTAGGTCTTACTTCATTCACATTGAGTTTGAAGTTGCTATAGGGATCTGATACAGTTAAGGGATCTGATACCTCATCTCTGCTTCAGCTCCAGACAGACTGGCTGATATCACTTTTATATATTGCTAAAGACCATAATAAGTCTTTTGCAAACCTTAACACTATTTAACTGATGAATAAATGTGATTTTTCTGAGAAAAATATCAGGGAGAGGAGGAAGAAAGGACTGAAAAAAAGGAAGTATAATAGTTGAGAACAGAAAGTATTATTAAAGATTTGTTTATTCATTATTCCTTCAATAAATGTTAATTGAGCACTGCTATTTGACCAGCACTTTCCCTGATGGTGTTGAAAAGCAGATTACTAAATAGGAAAAGTCTGTGCCTTTCTGAAACATACATTCTTATATGGAAAGAGACAGACAGACAGAACAAATACATGATGACAAATAAAACATGGTTAAGGATAATGCTGATTGGCAATGATAGGGTTGCTATTTTATATAGAGCGCATAGGGACAACCTCAGTGAGAAGGTGAAATTTGGGTAGAGAACTGAATAAAATGAGTGAATTAGCTATATGGATATTAGAAGAATGAATACTTGCATCTTCATAACTTTCTGAAATTGTTTCTTAAAAATAGTATTTTGACTCTGTGTAGCACTTTATATGAAAGTGAAATGGCTTATATAAGGACAATCACTGGCTTAATCAATATTTAAATTCTCAATTAATTCTACTTTGATTAATTTTCTTTCTCTGAGAAATACAAACTAAAGAACTCAGCCCCAATATGGAGGTGAAGAGTTCAAATTCTGGCTTTGGCTTTGTATTCTATCTTAAAGCCATTTAGTGAATTGGAGCATTTGTGAATTAATGACCTCATACTAATGATAGTGTAATAAAGAAAAGAATTTCAAAGATTTCTAAAATATAACTATTTTTTAGAAGAAACATTCACGTACAACTTATAGGGCTTATATATGATATCTCAGATATTTCACAGGGGAATTTTATAAATACTATCTCTCCCTTTGATAAAAATTCATCTCCAGTTTTTTCAGTTTGATTAATAATGAAAATATATAAAAGTAATAATATTTTTAGCTATTGAATATCATATTTCTTGGAGAAAGAAAAATGATCTACTCAAGAAAAGATTGTAACCACGTACATATATAAAATCCCATTCGAACATGTTTAATCACTTAAAAATGGATGCTTCCATAGCACTTAACAAATTACAAAAATCTTTCTCTTTAATTATCTCTTGAATTCTTATAAAATCCAAGTAGTATATGTCACAATTATAATTGATAATGTCTTGATTTTTTCCATTTTACATATGAACAAATTGAGATTAAGATCATCCAAATCACATTTGCGATCACATTGTTTACAAATTATCTTCTTGTTCTTTTTCTGTCTTCTTACTTTTTCTCATCATCTCTCCCTATCTTTATAGACTAACACAAAGAGCTAGGGGTAGGGAAGGGCATCTCTTTTATAAATATAATTAGACTGTAAGGTTGGTAGAATCAAGTCACTAAAATAATGACAACCTCAACCTACTAATTACTTCCTGTTCCTTCCAATCCCCTTCTCTCCCATCTCTACACAAAGCAACCAAAAAGTGTACCCTCATTGTACTCATGGAAAGAAATGACATGCTTACATCCTCAGACATTTTATAGGAAAGCGAATATAATTTTTTTCCAGCATAGATCCATGCTAACTTGTTAAGTGGTTGTCTTTTTGTATCCCTAGTGTTCATGTCACCTTTTTGATCCTTGAGAATTTTTAGCCATTTTGTTTTTGTTAGTTTGACTGCAGTCTATTTCAATTTATATTTTCTGTGAAAATCCCAATAAAGCTGTACCTGAATTGGTATCCCTACACCTAATTTTAATAAGAAAATGTACTAAAAAGCTTCAGACATAATTTAATCTTGTCCTCAAATTGTCCTACTGTGGGGTCAAGCTGATGATTTCACATCATCTGATTTTTTATGTTACTTTAACATGTTTCTGGCAGTCTGTTGATTCTGTTGTCATGTGTGTAGCTGTAATGTTACTTCCATTTTGCTATGACTTTATTCCTACCATATAACTGGTGAAAGAAGGGCCAAGCTTTAAAGGCAGCAATTCATTATATCAATGTAAATTTAATCAGATACATTGATGTTGCTGATATGTGGCAGGTAATCAATAAAAATAAGTTCTTGACACTATCAAGTGGCTCTTTTATGACATTTTGTCTTAGCCAACTTTAACTTACCATTCTGTCATTTATAGAATAGTTTCTTCTAGGAGTAATGAATATGGATCCCCATTTACAAAGTCATTCTATTTATCAAAATTCTTCTTCATTCCTTTACAATCTGATTTGTCATCCCTTTGCTTTTATTATAAAATTCCATTTGAGTCAGTATACAAATATGTATAAAATAAGTAATTCTATTGATCAACAATGAACAACATTTGAGGAAAGGGAAATATCAAACATGTCAAATACTCGTCAACTCACCTAAACTACTTGTGTTTTCAAAACAGAAAACAAAGCTATTGATTAAAGTGACAGGAAACTTGACACTAAATAACCAACAACATGATGTGAATAAATCAGAAATGTCATTATTTTTCCATTTATAAAATATTGCTAGTCCTGTAAGCATAGATGATCTCCACATAGAAAATAAAGAAGTAAAGTCATCTCTCTTTTGGGGGCAGTCAAAGAAACAATAATTCCATCTTGTCTACCCATAATTGAGGTCACAAACTTATTTTCAAACTAATTAATAGAAGCCTATAGCACAATTGT
>NW_011888904.1:5694685-5696979 GCF_000151845.1 Pteropus vampyrus | reverse complement strand
GCAATATACCAACCCTGGATCCAACTGCTATGGACCAAATGCTTGTGTTCCTTTCCCCTCCAAAAAATTCATATGTTGAAATCCTGACCTCCGATGTGTATTAGGAGATGGAGCCTTTATGAGGTAATTATGTCATGAAGATGGATCTTCCATGAATGAGATTTGTGCCCTTGGAAAAGAGACATCAGAAAGCAACCTCACTCCTTCCACCATGTGAGGACACAGGGAAAAGACAGCTATGTATGAACTAGGAAGAAGTCCTTTATCAGACAGTGAATCTGCTGATGCCTTGATTTAGGACTTCCCAGACTCCAGAACTGTGAGAAATAAATTTTCATTGTTTGTAAGTGACTCAATCTGTAGGGTTCTATTATAACAGCCTAAATAGGCTAAGATACCAATGATGCTGATAAATGGAAAACCTATAAAATAGATAATATCAAAAGGATCCAGAGCAGGATAGAAACTGTAATGGACACCTTAAGATTTTTACCTAAATCTAAGTGGGAAGGATTTTATTTCACATAATAATATCTAGAAGAGTAAGAAAGGAGCAGAAAAGAGGGGCAAAACATTCGCTTCTAAGCACAAAGAACATTATTTACCATGCATTTCACACCAAAACTACTAGGTTCAATATTGGGTAACAGGAATAATAGCAGCTTTTTAAAATAAATAGTTAATGTCAAGACACACAGTAGTTTCTTTAATAAATTCTAAGAACCGGTTTTAGGAATTATATGAATTACCTTGAAATAAGATTTCCAAATCATTGCTTTAGAAGAAATGTTGGTTATATATTTGTAAATAAACTATTTTAACACCGTAAACACCACCCTATAAGGCATGTCATAGTCAGCGTTTCTAGATCTTAACCAAGAGAATAATTAGTTTAAATATAGATATCTCGGCTCTTAGATAATTATGATAGTTGTGTATGGTTAGCTACATTCTATTTTTAAACAAATCGTGTAGGGAGACATATGCCTGCTTTACCTAGTTTTTAATTGTTGAAATTACCAGATGATAAAAATTAAATCATCTTCAAAATTGATTGATACTTCAAGAATATAAGCTCTTTAAAGCAAGCTATGTACATGCGTTTCAAATGCAAGTAATACTACGTTCTAATATAAAAATAATAGTGCCATAAGTTTTAAAGAAGTAAAAGAAACAAACAAACAAAAAACTATGTTCTCATATTCATGTACTCTTTAGGACAGACAAAATGAGCCGTGTGACTGTGTGGCTGTAAATCTGATGAACCTATTAATGGAGAACTGGGGAGATAATTTCACAGCAAAATTTCCAAGGAGAAGGAGAGAAAGGCCTTCCATACCTCGATCAGGATAGCTTTTACAACAATATTAGAAAATATTACTCTTTAAGAAAGGTAGAAGCAAGTGCAATTTTATAACTGATGAAAGAGATTGAAGGAAATCTTTTTTTGATGAAAGTCTCAAAATACAGCCTATTTCTACTCACATCAAAAAGGAAAGGGAAAAAAGAAAAGCAAAATCAACCTTATAATAGGTTATAAAAGGAATAAAGGAAAGACCTTTTTCCATCTCTCATCTTTGAAGGTGATGTGATGTTTTGAAAAGTAATTACCAAAATCGTGTGAAATATGGTATTTTCTTTATGAAATATATTTCCCAAAGAGACTTTATAAAATTTAATTTTTATAAACTTAATTTGAAATTAACTAAAATATATTCTTAGAAGGCAGCATGTAGTGGAAAGAGCACTGCATTTGAAGAGAAAAAAAATGTGAATTTGAGTTATAAATTGTGGAGTTAATTCAAACATGGACATGGAAGGCAAAGAGGACTACTAGGTCAGCAGCCCTTACTGTGCTTGCCCCCAAGAACACTTCCCCTTGCTCCCATATCTGCTGCTTTGGACATTATCTTCTTGCTTCTCTCAAGCACACAGCTGGTCAGGTCCTCCTCAGCACTAGCTAGGCAGCATGTCTGACTCCCAACTGCGGGGGAAGACCCTTGTTCTCTGGGATGAGGCAATCCCCCTACCCTCTGTTCATATATAAAACAATGCCTGCACTTGGCTAGCTGCCTTTTTCCTGCAGCTCCAATCTACCAAGTGCTGAAGCTTTGTTGTATTGTAAGTGATAAACAGCATATCTCACTCTGCTGGTCCTCCTGGTGGTTTTTTCCAAATATCCAAGCCCAGATGCAGATTCCTGGCCTGGAGCTCCTGTGTTACATAAGTGTTCACTCATTAACTGCATTGCATCTTTACTTAATAAAATATGATGTCTTTTCTGAAACATCAGA